>NC_136261.1:146488150-146685650 GCF_964187855.1 Myxine glutinosa | reverse complement strand
GGAAGTGCAGTCTTCACTGTCCGGAAGGTCGCAAATCGCAGTTACGATGAATCGCAAATTAGTTTTAATTAGTTTTAAAACATAGTTTAACGGCAACATAGTTTTCCAACGTGAAATAAATGAATACGCTCTCAAATGTGCCGTCCGAGGCAGAGTCTGTTCGCCACGTTCGGCACACGTGATAGCTCGCTGCTCTCTGATTGGTTGAATCGTTTTTTGGACATAGCTCGGTAACTACTTCTCCGATTAATATGAAACCTTGAAAAGGCACATCCTCGGGTCCCCAGCAATATACCTGGCAAGTTTCAAGTATATCGGACCCGTGGTTGTCGAGAAACAGCGGTCACAGACATACAGACATACAAACATACAAACATACAAACATACAAACATACAAACATACACACAGAGATTACTGGAATTATAGATAGATATCGACACATCTGGGCAGTGTCTGTGTTGTCAATTAACGACTCCCTCAAACTTTTGTTTCTGTGGTTGTGAAGTGTTTTTAATAACGTTGTGGTGGTTTTGAATCACGTGGTGGTGAGGTATTTTGAATTATGTGGTGGTGAGGTGTTTTTGAATGACGTGGTGGTGAGGTGTTTTAATATCACATGGTGGTGAGGTGTTTTTAAATCACATGGTGGTGAGGTGTTTTGAATTACGTGGTGGTGAGGTATTTATAATTACGTGGTGGTGAGGTGTTTTTAAATGACGTGGTGGTGAGGTGATTTGAATTACTTGATGGTGAGGTGTTTTGAATTACTTAGTGGTGAGGTGTTTTGAAACATCAAAACAATTCGCATTGAAAACACTTCACAGCCATCAAACACGTAATAAAAACACCTCACAGCCATAAAACACGTAATAAAAACACCTCATAGCCATAAAACACGTAATAAAAACACCTCATAGCCATAAAACACGTAATAAAAACACCTCATAGCCATAAAACACGTAATAAAAACACCTCACCACCACGAAATTAAAAACACCTCACAGCCATAAAACACGCAATAAAAACACCTCACAGCCATAAAACACGTAATAAAAACACCTCACAGCCATAAAACACGTAATAAAAACACCTCACAGCCATAAAACACGTAATAAAAACACCTCACAGCCATAAAACACGTAAAAAAACACCTCACAGATACGAAATTAAAAACACCTCACAGCCATAAAACACGGAATAAAAACACCTCACAGCCATAAAACACGTAATAAAAACACCTCACCACCACAAAATTAAAAACACCTCACAGCCATAAAACACGTAATAAAAACACCTCACCACCACAAAATTAAAAACACCTCACAGCCATAAAACACGTAATAAAAACACCTCACAGCCATAAAACACGTAATAAAAACACCTCACCACCACAAAATTAAAAACACCTCACAGCCATAAAACACGTAATAAAAACACCTCACAGCCATAAAACACGTAATAAAAACACCTCACCACCACAAAATTAAAAACACCTCACAGCCATAAAACACGTAATAAAAACACCTCACCACCACAAAATTAAAAACACCTCACAGCCATAAAACACGTAATAAAAACACCTCACAGCCATAAAACACGTAATAAAAACACCTCACCACCACAAAATTAAAAACACCTCACAGCCATAAAACATGTAAAAAAAACACCTCACAGATACGAAATTAAAAACACCTCACCACCACGTCATTTAAAAACACCTCACCACCAAGTAATTCAAAACACCTCACCACCACGTCATTTAAAAACACCTCACCACCAAGTAATTCAAAACACCTCACCATCAAGTAATTCAAAACACCTCACCACCAAGTAATTCAAAACACCTCACCACCACGTCATTTAAAAACACCTCACCACCACATAATTAAAAACACCTAACCACCACGTAATTATAAATACCTAACCACCACGTAAATCAAAACACCTCACCACCATGTGATTTAAAAACACCTCACCACCACATAATTCAAAATACCTCACCACCACGTGATTCAAAATACCTCACCACCACGTGATTCAAAACACTCCACAACCACGGAAACAAAAGTTTGAGGGAGTCGTTAAGTGACAACACAGACACTGCCCAGATGTGTAGATATCTATCTATAATTCCAGTAATCTCTGTGTGTATGTGTGTGTGTTTGTCTGTGACCGCTGTTTCTCGACAACCACGGGTCCGATATACTTGAAACTTGCCAGGTATATTGCTGGGGACCCGAGGATGTGCCTTTTCAAGGTTTGAAATTAATCGGACAAGTGGTTCCCAAGGTATGGTCACCGTACTCGCAAGCCGTTCGCTTTGGCTTTGCGAATGGACCAAACCATTTCATGTAAATAGAGGGGGGGGGGGGGGGTTCTACCGTACTCGCAAGCCGTTCGCTTTGGCTTTGCGAATGGACCAAACCATTTCATGTAAATAGAGGGGGGGGGGTTCTGTGGTCGTTACTGCCACGTGGTTTCAAAGTTTTTTTTTGTTGTTGTTGTTTGCACGCATGTTTTTTTGCACCCACGTACGGGCACGCCCTAGTATAGATAAATGACTGTACCCGAGTTGCCGTTTTGTCATGGTTTAAACCAATCATAATTCAAACAATTATTTTGCAGAAATGTATTTGTAATATACGTGATATCACATTTTATAAACAATTGAATTTGGAACTTAAAAAATTCCCCAAAAAAATCCCCCCCCCCCAAAAAAATAATTTGGAAAAATTTTCAAAAAAATACCCTTAGGACAAACCGACGGGAGAGATATGTGCATACCAGAAGTTTGGTACGATTTCACAAAAGTTTGAGAAAGTAGTTTAGTGACAACACAACACAGGACAGGACAGACGCTGCACAGATATACTGTATATATATACATATACACATACATATCGACATGCTTTGCCGTTTTTCGAGTTCATCAGTACAGAATAATGCTTAAAATTGTCCTATGTGGCCTGAACATTCCTCCAGACTTATCGGCCGTAAACCCCTAACTACCCTGCGCTCACAAAGTGAAAACGTGGTTAAGCATTCAACTACGTACGTGTGTGTGCCGTACGAGTGCCATAAGTGTGACGTGTGCCGTGTGCCGTACGTGTCTGCATTTTAAAAATTCATTTTCTCGGCAACCGTTGGTCCAATTGACATGAAATTTTCACCATAGGAGCCCTCCTCCTGTAAAATATTTTAATTATCATGACGTCATAGGTCACGTGGTACAGGCGCCATATTGGAAAAACTTCGCACATCGCACATCATGGAAAAAATTGAGACCTGGCTCATTGTCAACTACTCGCCATGGGGAATAAGATGTGTTAATGATGATGTCATCGGTGCCTTCGTTATGACGTCATCATTTGACAAATACAACATTTATCCATCCGATCATTATTAATTTTTTCTCAGCAACTGTTGGTCTGATGGACACGAGATTTTCATCCTCGGAGCGCCTCCTCCTTTAGAATATTTTAATGATAATCATGACATCATATGTCATGTGGTACAGGCGCCATCTTGGAAAAACCGAAAATGTTGCACCTCTATATCTCCAAAACCGTTGCATGGAAAAAATTGAAACATGGCTCATTGTAAAGAACTCCATATGGGGAATAGGTGTTGTTAACGATGACGTCATTGGTGCCATAATCATTACGTCATTATTCGACAGGGAAAACGCTTAGTCTGATCAGTTTGAAATGTATTGAACGTGATATATGCAATAATGATATTAGAGAATATAAATTTATGATGTCATCGCTCACGTGGTCTGGCAGCCATATTGAATCAAAGAAGAAAAAAAATGTTCAAAAACAGAAGAGTTGGATCGCAACAAGTTGATTGCGCAGAGTAAGTATTCTATGAATTCCATCTAGTTGTGTATAGCAAAGCAACAAATCACACCATTACAGCCATTCTGTCTGCTGCGAAAACGATTTAGATGCTTCAGAAATGTCTAAGTCCCCGCAAGTGTGTTGGATCTCGTTTTGCTGCCATGCACGTGTTTCCCAGACCCCGCTTGCGTGTGCAACTTCGGTTGGTGATGATGATTGTAGTGATTAAGATTATTCTTTCCTGCCCAAGTGATCTGTTTTATTAACGGGAACATAAAACGTGGCAGGTAATTGGACTCGAGATTGTGTGGTTACATCGTGTGTTTGACAAGCTTAATTGCGGGGAGCAAGGCAGGAGCGCGTGCTGTCCGCCACTTCACGTGCCCATCGGATACCCATCCCTTCGCCCGCCCACTCTCTTTTTATTCTCCGAATCCATCAATCCCTGCCTTGTTGTTCAGAAATTTACACTGTGTGTTGTGGAAACTGCCGTTTTTCTGGCAGCAGACGCGTGAGCACAGCACGACGGCCTTTTGGTCGACGCATGTTATATAGTACATAGATAGAGGTCCATAAGCCTCCTCGCACCCAAGATGGACAAGCTCCCACTGTTGTAAATGAGCGACTGCTTGGGCACAAACGTATTGCGGCTGGTTTTGTTTCTGGCATATCGTGGTGGTGTAAGGGCGTATTATAAGCTGAATAATCAAAAAGTGCTTTTCGAGGCCTTTGTGAGCCGATGGGGAGGGGAACCAGCGCTGTAAATTATTAATACTGTGCCCCTTCCCCCTGGCTCTTGGCGCTGGTCTCGTAAGCACCTTCGGGGCTCGCAGGAATATCTCCCGATTCCCCCCTTGACATCTTGTAACATCGCACATGGTAAATCGCCATCGCAAGTCTGGGACTGTGTGTAATATACGACCGTTGTAGCAAAGCGAGGGAAAATGAAGCCCTGGGTTCCTGTTGTTATTGCTTTACTGCAGCCATTCTATAGATGGTGTGAAGGTTTAACTGAACTATCTCCATTCGCTAGCTGTGCTCGGTCATGTATGTCTCAATCGCATGTGAGACAATATACTGGATACGCAAATTGTTGGAACCCCCCTCCTCACCATCCCGTCTCCAAACTATTACATTTTTTCTTTTCTTCCTTCCTTTCGGTGCGCATTCAATTAATGGTGTTATAGTTGCCACTCTTTAGATTTCTGATTCATTTTGTATCCTCCTTCACATGATAAACTAATGCAAGAAGATATCCTGATTGACTGAGGAGGTTGCGTACTTACCTCTTGTTGTTAGCCCGTCACCTGCGGTTTTGTAATCACTTCTGTGTGTGTGTGTGTGTGTGTGTGTGTGTGTGTGTGTGTGTGTGTGTGTGTGTGTGTGTGTGTGTGTGTGTGTGTGTGTGTCCGTGTGTGTGTGTGTCCGTGTGTCCGGGCCACAACTTTTTTTTTTAACCATTTGAGTTTTGTCATCAAATTTTCACCAAAGCTTTATTATGATAATATGGAGAAGACAATTTAACAATTTTGTCAAAAGGTTGAAGGTTAGCGTCACCTAAAATCATCAATTTTCATCCAAATGACCTGAAATTTCAATTTAACATTTGAGTTTTGTCATCAAATTTTCAACAAAGCTTTATTATGATAATATGGAGAAGACAAATTAACAATTTTATCAAAAGGTTGAAGGTTAGCGTCACCTAAAATCATCAATTTTCATCCAAATGACCTGAAATTTCAATTTAACATTTGAGTTTTGTCATGAACATTTCAATAAAGCTTTATTATGACAATATGGAGAAGAAAAATTAATAATTTTGTCAAAAGGTCAAAAAGTTAAAGGTTAGCGTCACCTAAAATCATCCGTTTTCATCCAATTGACCTGAAATTTAAATTTACCATTTGAGTTTTGTCATCAAATCTTTAATAAAGCTGTATTATGAGAATATGAAGGCAAATTAATAATTTGGTCAAAAGGTCAAAGGTCAGCATCACATAAAATCGTCAATTTTCATCCGGTTGACCTGATATTTTAAGAATTTGCATATTGGGTCACTGAATTGGTTCACCAACCAAAAGCTAGAAGCTGTTTTTTTGTTTTTTTTAGATCTAAAGCTCAATGGTCAAGGCTGCATAAAATCATCAATTTTCATTTTGTATTTTTTTAAACTGTTTTTGTTATTTTGTGGATACGGAAGAAGTAGAAGACGTCTGAATACAAACGGATGCAGATGGACTTTGCATTTTCAGATGCTGTCTAGTTTAATCTGCATTTGACCCTCAAATTGCTTATAAATGTTGGAATAATGCTTGATAATGATGATAATGACAACGAGTTTATTGTCATATATATATATATATATATATATATATATATACAACAACACAACAACATGCATTTTAAGGCCATGTTCCCTGCTAGAGCGGGGGTTAGCCTTGCGGTCCCCATGACAATCTTCTCCATTTTGCCCTATTTTCTGCATCTCTCCTTGTTAACCCCCTTGCCCGCATTTCTTCTTCCACCATCTTTAGCCAAGTCTTTCTCGGTCTTCCCCGTCCTCTACTTCCTTCTACATTAACTTCCATCACTCTTCTCAACCAGTCACTTTCATCCTTCCTCAATACATGACCAAACCATCTCAACCTGTTCCTCTTCACAGCATCAATCACAGGCAATATTCCCATCATCTTTCGCAATTCATCATTTGTCTTCCTCTCTCTCAACGATACTCCGCACATCCATCGAACCATTCGCATTTCCACCCTTTCCAGCCTTCGTTGCTGCTCTACGTTCATTACCCATGTCTCGCTCCCATAAATCATAACACTTCTCACACATGCAGCATACACCTTTCCCTTCAGCTTCAGCGACACTCTCCTCCTCATCAGCACGCCACTCAGTTCCCGAAACTTCTTCCATGCACATCTCACTCGAGCAACCGTTGCCGAGTCTGATCCACCTTCTCCATTCAGCATGTCTCCGAGGTAGCAAAATGTTTTCACACCTTCCAGCTTCACGCCGTCTCCAAGATCCAACTCAACATTTCCTCCATCTGCAGCTCCCTCTGTGCACACCTTACATTTGAATGTAGCTGCCACACTGGTTAATGACCCTCTCAGACCACTACATTTTTGATGAACCCACTCAGCACACATTGTACATTGAATGGAGTTCACCCCGACACCCTTCCTACACACAGCACACGGCCACTTCCCAGTTCTTTCCACCTCACCACATGCTTTACCACTTGCCATCACCTTTGTCTTTCCGATATTCACCTTCAGACCTTTTGTCTCCATACATTCCTTCCACTTGTTCATCTTTTCCTTCAGTCCATCCATACTTTCCGCAATCAACACCAGATCATCTGCATACAACAACTCCCACGGTAAACCCTCCTTTACGGTCTGAGCCAGCACCTCTATCACAGCTACAAATAGTAGTGGACTTAGTACCGACCCCTGATGCACTCCCACCTTCACCTCAAACTCACCACTGTTCCCGTCCTTCGTCCTTACAGCTGTGCGTGCTCTTTTGTACATTGCCATCACTAATCTGATCAACCATTCCTCCACTCCTAACTTCCTCAATGCCCATGTCAATACTTTGCGTGGAACCCTATCGAATGCTTTCTCCAGATCAACAAACCCAAAAAACAACTTCTTCCTCTTATCCATGTACTTCTCCTGCAACTGCCTCACAATGAAAAGCGCATCTGTCGTTCCTCTTCCTGGCATAAATCCAAACTGCATTTCGTCGATCTTCACTTTCTTCCTTATCCTCCTCTCCAACACCCTTTCCAATACCTTCATTCCATGCTCCAATAACTTTATCGCTCGGTACGAGCCACACTCCAGAGGGTCACCTTTCCCCTTGTATAGAGGGACGAGGGTACTCAGTTCCCAATCCACTGGAATGCGGCCTTCTTTCACCACCAAATTACAGATCTCTGTCATTCTCTTCACACCCCAACTTCCTGCTGCCTTCAACATATCTCCCACAACTCACGTCGGCCCTCCCGCTTTTCCACTCTTCATTGCTTTTATCGCTTCCTCAACTTCCTTCTCAGTTATCTTCTCTGCCGGTCCTAAAACTGGGTTACTCTCTATGTTGCCATCCCATTCATTCTCTGTATTCAACAGCATTTCCATATATCTTTTCCATCTTCCTTTAATTCCATCTGGGTCGACAACGATTTGTCCCACTTCATCCTTCAAGCAACTCACCCCCATCACATCACACCTCTCTTTCCCTATCTGCTTTGCAATCCTGAATACTGCTTTCTGACCCTCTTTCGAATCCAAGCGTTCTCCGAACATTTTCCTACATGCCTCCTGCGCCTTTGCTACCTCTTTCTTTGCAGCCTTCCTGGCTGCCTTATAACTTTCATGCTCTGCTGTTTCTGCTCCCGTACCCTTCGCCTTCTGCCACTCTTTGAACTTCTTCCTCTTCTCGTCAATCCTCTTTCCAACCTCAACATCCCACCACCATGTTTCCGAGTGCCTCGGTGGTCCTTTTGTCCATCCACATACCTCACCAACGGCTCCCAACAGACTAGCTTTCATTGACATCCAACCACTTTCAAGCTCAACCACATCATCCTCGACCCTACTCAGCCTCTCTTTTAATGCCTCCCTTACTGTCACCTCTTTCAACCTCCACACCTTCATTCTCGGTTGGTACTTCACCCGCCGAGCTCTCCTCGCACCTTTCACCCTTATGTCGCAGACAACCAAGTGGTGCTGTGAAACAGCCTCCTCCCCCGGGATCACCTTTGTGTCCCGGAGGTGCCCCCTATCTCGCCGACGCACCATCAGGTAGTCAACGGTTGTCGTCGACCCACCTGACGTGTATGTAACAAGCTTATTGTCCTCTTTCTGGAACTGAGTATTACAAATCAACAAATCAGCTCCATCAGCAAACTCCAAAATCCTTTCACCTTCTCCATTTCTCACACCATATCCGTAACCCCCATGAACTCCCTCAAAACCATCCATACTCCTTCCCACATGTCCATTCAGGTCTCCTCCCACCACAACAACTTCCTCATCTTTCACGTTTTCCATCAGCTTCTCTATCGCACACCAGAACTTGTCATTCTCTTCATCGCTTCGACCAACCTGCGGAGCATATCCCGAGATGACGTTCACCAAGAGCTTTCCAATCATCATTTTCACCATCATCAACCTATCACTCACTCTAGTCACACTCACCACACTGTCTACAAACTCCTCAGAAAACAGGACACCAACACCATTCACGCCCTCCGGGCACCCTTGCCACACAAACTTGTATTTCTGTCCCTGCCTACCCTTCACCATTCTCACACCACTTCCCTTCCATCTCGTCTCTTGCACACAACATATGTCCACTCTTCTTCTGACCAATACTTCCACCACTTCTCCTGATCTCCCTGTCATTGTCCCCACATTCCATGTCCCAAACCTCAGAAACCGATCTCCACTTCGGGCTGCACCCTGCCCATATGTACTTGTGATTGTCATGGTTCTCTTTTTGAGGCAATGTTTTTATGGCCGGATGCCCTTCCTGACGCCAACCCTCTTAGTCGTCTCTTACGACACGCAGGGATACGGTGTACCTAAATTCTGACCAGGGTACACACTGGGAAACGTTTAAAACATGTAAATTCTGGGGGTGGGGGGGGGGGGGGAGGCGTCAGCATCACGGCTGCGGTTTAAACATATTCCAACAATATCCAAACAGAACGATGAAAAAAAAAACAATCCGGGAAAAGTCTCCAAGCGAGAACGTCGATTTGAGAAAGAAGGAGCAGAGGCGGAAGAAAACGAGATACAGGGGGCGGGGCACAAGCCGAGACGAGGAGGAGAGCGAACAAGCACGTGTCCGAGAGGAGAGAAAGAATCAATATATAATTCTTTGTCTCAGGAGGTGAGGTGAGGTGAGGGGGAGAAAATAAAATAAAAGAAACAAGCAATACAGCGAAGGAAATAACCCAAACCGACAAAACACCGACGGGGGGAGGGAAGCCCCAAGTCACCAGGCCGCGCACGAGGTACGACTCAGAAAACGATTAACTACACACAAGTTTGCACGAACCACAAACCAACACCAACTAGAAACACACAATAACACGTACACAGCAAAATAACCAGTGGAAATTTGACAAAGACAAGAATGGGAAAACACTCAAACTTCGATGCCGCGGAGAGCTCGAAGCACGCCTCACTGACTCCTCTAAGGCTATGACGCTATGACGCTCTATATATATATATATATATATATATATATATATATATATATATATATATATATATATATATATATATATACATATATATATATATTATTTATATATATACAGTGATCCCTCGTTTATCGCGGGGGTTACGTTCCAGAACCCCCCGCGATAGACGAAAATCCGCGAAGTAGCGACCATATTTTTATTTTATTATTTATATATATTTTAAAGCTTTATGACCCTCCCCACACTCTTATTAACCTTTCCCATACTCTTATAAACACTTCCTATACTCTTAAACACTTTTTACACTCTTAAACATACGTAATTTTAACAACATATAAAATTCTAAAGGGTACTCACCATTGAAGATACTGTAGCTACCCATGGGTTCCCCAAGCAAGACCAGCATCAGAATCTCCTTGCTCCAGCCGGTGACGTCACCGGCGGGGATCCCCGGCGCGAGAGTGGCTGGTCACGTGACCGCTAAAGCGTGCTGTGCTTTGCGGGTATAATCAGCTACACCTGTTGATCACGTGACCACCGAAGCACGCCACGCTTGAGAGGCGTGGCTTTCGGTTTCTGGTTGTGCTTTATAATGCAGCCCGATAAACGGGCTTTTCAGTGTTCCCGAGTTGGTTTTGAGAATAAATATCTTCTCGGACGAGTTTGTGTCTTGCCCGTCATTTCGTCCGTATCAAGCAAGAGCCCCGGCTCTTCAATACTACAACTTGCGTGATGAAGATGATGATGAATTAGCTGTGCAGTACTGATGACGATGAAGGTGATGACGATGATGAATGTACTGCACAGCCAGAAAGAGCATTACAGTTACCCATTACGTGGGTAACTAGCGCAAGCTGCCGCATCTGCGTTTTCCATACGCACGACTCTTTGTCTACCCTTCTACTGTACACTATGTAGTATGTACAGTATTTTATTTCTTGTAATATGTTTTAAATACTGTATTTTTCTTATTTCTTTACGTTTTTTTATTTTTTAGGCTAGAAAATGCTTATTTTACCACAAAAATATTTAAAATAATAGTATATAAAAATACATTTATACCACAAAATCCCGCGATATAGCGAAAAATCGGCGATATAATTTTACATATACTAGCGAGAAAAACCCGCGATGTACCGAAGCCGCGAAAAGTGAACCGCGATATAGCGAGGGATGACTGTATATATATATATATATATATATATATATATATATATATATATATATATATAATATATATATATATATATATATATATATATATATATATATATATATAGATATATATATATAATATATATACTGAAACGCAAAAGAAACTTACCACCTTTGAAACCTTTAAATATCAACAATAACACTGCGTGTAGTAAATGTGTGAACTTATTTGTGGACAATAGTGTCCTCACTGTCAGACAAAACGGTCACGGATGGTCACTTCAACCTTCAATGGTCACTTCATAGCACAGCTGTTGAACAGCCGTTTTGACTGTCAGTGATTAGCCAAGAGGTACGGGATGATTTTAATGAGCTGCACGTGATGTCTTGATATTGGCTTTAAAAAGGCCAGTGCAAAATGGGCATTTTGACCGAAAAATTTGACCATTTTGACCAACTTCAAAAAGACCGAAAACACAAAAGAAACTTACCACCTTTGAAACCTTTAAATATTGTTACAGATCGCGGATTAAGATGTTATTTACCGAGCGGTGGTATTGCCGCGACCTAACAGGATCCCTGACTCACCCGATTCACCCAGGACTTTGGCCGGATCGCACCACAGCTAGTCAATAGGGAAAAGACAAAGGCGACACGGATGTGAAGAAGAAAAAGAAGACAAAAAGGTTTGGAAATACTACTAAATTTATTGACTATTTACACACAAGCAAAAAGAAAGCAGTCACGTTTATTTACAAGCACATAAGACGCAGGTGACACAGGGAAAATACTAGCTTACCTACAGTCTTAATTAACCCAGGACAGAACAAACAAAAGGCAGACTCACGTGGGGAATGACAGGAATGGCAGGAATGGCTGGAGGTGAACGCTTGGTGGAGCCAACGCGGAGCTTGGTGGAGCTTTGGTGGAGGTGAACGCTTGGTGGAGCCAACGCGGAGCTTGGTGGAGCCTTGGGGGATTGGTGTGATGGGTTCTCTCTCCTTCCTTAGTCCCACCCAGTCCAACAACTTCCTCTCTTGCTTAGTCCCACCCAGTCCAACAACTTCCTCTCTTGCTTAGTCCCACCCAGTTCAACAACTTCCTCTCTTGCTTCAGGACTCTTTCTCTCTCTTTCTTGGTCCCTCACTCTTTACCACCGACTCCTCACCGCAACCAACGCAACCACTTGACCACCACCTCTACTGACTGACTCTTCACCACTCTGCACTTGACGACCGACTCCCAACCAACTCAGACCAACTCAAAGTGCATCTCTCCTCTGCAAAAACGCATCTCTTCTTGGACACGCCCTGCCTTGGGTTATATAGGCCCCCGCCCCTCAACCTTTTCGAACCTCCCTGATCGCTCTTCCTCCGCCCTCTCTAGCCAAACCCCTGGCTCATGGTTGGTCGAGTGGGGCTGGCTCACTCCTCCCCTCTATGACGAGGTGGAGACACGCCTTTCTTCCCCGACTCGAGCCTCGTGGTCAATGGCGGTTATTGGAGGGGAGGTAATATGGGCAATCGAGGCTCAGCAGTGACGAGAGGGGATGTAATATGGAAATGGAGGTTTCGGGGATGGGAAGGAAAGGGAGATTTTGGGGATGGGAAGGAAGGGGGATCTATTCTCTTTCACTGGTGCAATGGAGTATTTCAATTAATGGAAGACACAGCCTTACACTAATACACATAATAAGGATATAACTGTCAAAAAAAGATATATCGTGTCCTGCATGTATGTTTTATGGACTAACTACGGGAACGCCCTTTTGACCTTTATACAACCACAAACGGAGGGAGGAGGGGTGATATTTTACAACAACCTTTTACAACAACATTTTACCACAACAATAAAATAAAAAAAACATTCTCATATCCACAACAATATCAACAATAACACTGCGTATAGTAAATGTGTGAACTTATTTGTGGACAATAGTGTCCTCACTGTCAGACAAAACGGTCACAGATGGTCACTTGAACCTTCAATGGTCACTTCATAGCACAGCTGTTGAACAGCCGTTTTGACTGTCAGTGATTAGCCAAGGGGTACGGGATGATTTTAATGAGCTGCACATGATGTCTTGATATTGGCTTTAAAAAGGCCAGTGCAAAATGGGCATTTCAATCAATATGCCACGATTGTCAAGGGATCAACGGCAGCGTGCCCTGGGCATGCTGCAAGGTGGACTGAGCTACCGTGAGGTGGCACGTCGCCTTGGCTGTTCACACCAGACGATATCGGCCCTGGTGGACAGAGACACCCTCCACAACTCTGCAGATGACAGACCTCGATCAGGGAGGCCAAGAGTCACCACTGCAAGGCAGGACAGGCAGATGGTCCGAAGTCACCTGCGGGATCGATTCCGTCCAACATCCCGCACTGCGGCAGAAACTCCGGGGCGTGCAAACCCACGGATCTCCAATGATACTGCACGAAGACGACTGCATGACTATGGTCTGACTGCCAGAAGACCATACAGAGGCCCCGTGATGACGGTTGCCCATCGCCGCAACCGTCAGAGATGGTGCCAGCAGCATCAGCGGTGGACCTTGGCGCAGTGGAACGAGGTCGCTTTCAGCGATGAGTCAAGGTTCTGTGTGGACAGTCCTGATGGGCGTGAGTGTGTCTGGAGAAGAACTGGCGAGCGATATGCCGATTGTTGCGTGCGTCAAGCCAACAGGTGGGGTGGCCCAAGTGTGATGGTGTGGTCAGCCATATCAGGCCGGTACAGGACGCCACTGGTGGTTGTGGATGGGAATCTTAACGCCCAGCGGTATGTGGATAACATCCTGCGACCTCATCTGCTGCCATTCCTGCTAGACCACCCAGAACTGAGAACCTTTCAGCATGACAACGCTTGTCCCCATGCTGCTCGCTTTACCACTGCATTTCTCCAAGGCGAGAACATCAACACCATGCAGTGGCCTGCGCTCTCCCCTGACCTGAATCCCATAGAGCACCTGTGGGATGAGCTTGGGAGACGCGTAGTTGGCAGGGCCAGGACACGGGCAGAGCTGCTTCAGACATTGAGGACTGAGTGGGACAGAATCCAGCAGCAATCCATCCAAAGACTGGTAGGCAGTATACGCCGACGATGCACTGCCTGTATCCAAAACAATGGTGGCCATACACGCTATTGAAAGGGGACTGACATTGCACCCTGTGCTGTTCTGTACTGTAGAACAAACTGATGAGATGGTGTATCTTGGTCAAAAACTTGACATGTCATCAATAAAATGCCAATGTTTCAATTAGCAATTGTTGGTTTGTTTTATTTTGAACTGTTACAATTTTATTACATTTCAAACAAGTGGTAAATTTCTTTTGCGTTTTCGGTCTTTTTGAAGTTGGTCAAAATGGTCAAATTTTTCGGTCAAAATGCCCATTTTGCACTGGCCTTTTTAAAGCCAATATCAAGACATCACGTGCAGCTCATTAAAATCATCCCGTACCCCTTGGCTAATCACTGACAGTCAAAACGGCTGTTCAACAGCTGTGCTATGAAGTGACCATTGAAGGTTCAAGTGACTATCCGTGACCGTTTTGTCTGACAGTGAGGACACTATTGTCCACAAATAAGTTCACACATTTACTATACGCAGTGTTATTGTTGATATTTAAAGGTTTCAAAGGTGGTAAGTTTCTTTTGTGTTTTCGGTCTTTTTGAAGTTGGTCAAAATGGTCAAATTTTTCGGTCAAAATGCCCATTTTGCACTGGCCTTTTTAAAGCCAATATCAAGACATCACGTGCAGCTCATTAAAATCTTCCCGTACCCCTTGGCTAATCACTGACAGTCAAAACGGCTGTTCAACAGCTGTGCTATGAAGTGACCATTGAAGGTTCAAGTGACCATCCGTGACCGTTTTGTCTGACAGCGAGGACACTATTGTCCACAAATAAGTTCACACATTTACTACACGCAGTGTTATTGTTGATATTTAAAGGTTTCAAAGGTGGTAAGTTTCTTTTGCGTTTCAGTATATATATATATATATATATATATATATATATATATATATATATATATATATATATATATATATATATATTTATATATATATATATATATATATTGTTATGGATCTCAGAGACGGCACTCCCCTTAGCAAGGGGGGGTTAATCCCCTTGGCCTGTTAAGCTGGCCGTCTCTAGTCCTGGTACTTATAACGCTCCTTTGTGCGGTGAAATTGGTCAGGGTTATTGGTCAAGGTGTTCTCCCGAATACCTTTACCAATCCCTCCGCAAAGTAGGGAGACAAGTACCGCTCGAACCACGGACAAGATGGTATTTGCCGAGCGGTTTAGCAATCCGCGATTCGAGCCGTTAGCAATTGACTAACCCAATTCTGCGCGTTGGGCAAATCGTGCCACAGGTACTCAATCGAAAGAAAGGACGAAAGCGATCGGGGGAGAATGAAACCAAAAGGGGTAAGAAATAACAGACATTTATTAATTATGTACAAAACCAAAGAAGAAGAGGAAACGAAAGTAATAGACAGAACGAAGAAGAAGAAGATACACAAAACAGCCTTAAACAGTCTTATATTATACCCCAGGACAAACAAACAGACTCACACGACAGGGAATGGCGGGCAGGAATGACTGGAAGGAATGAGAAGGCCCAGGCAGACGGTAGGCGTCGAGGTCCGGCTCCAGGAGTCGACTCGCGTCGTGGCGGGAAAACCCTGGCAGGCAGCGAGCGCGTATCGTTGACCGCGAGCAGACGTTGCATATAGCGGTGGGACTGGGATGCTCCGTAATAAATGGCTCGTGCCAACGCTCTCTCTCTCTTGAACAAGATGGGGGGAGATGCCAGTTCGTAGCGCACTCCAGCTCCTTCTCTTCTCATCTGTACCTTCTCACGCGTCTCTCTGTACCTTCTCACGCGTCTCTCTCAAGCAGTCCCTCGCAGCCGCTTTTATTGCTCGTGTAGGAATCAAGCCGCCGGCTCTGATGACACGCCCACCGGTTCGCTCACCGCGGCCCTGGTTGGTCGGCAAGGGCTTGCTGACTCCACCTCTGATGACGAGTCGACGTGCCACACCTTGTTCTTGCGGCTCCGCCCCCTTCTTCCTCGGTTTGACCGCATGGCTTATGGCGACGTGGTGCCAGCAAAACAGCCCAATGCAACGGCAGCGAACGCTGCTGGCAAGCGAAGTACTGGGGCCTATCTTATTTGATTAATGCAACGCAGATTCAACTATTGGGAACAGATCCTTAACTGAAACACACAATAATGAAATAACTACAGAGAGGTCCTATGGTTCGCTACGTGTTGTACATGGACTAACTAGGGTGCTGTGGCGGACACAAAAGCCCACTGGCGTGGTGACATCATTCCACGCACGAAGTGGGCGGTGGCCACGCCCGAGGGGTAGGCGTGGCCTCATGATATACACCGGGCGACCAGCCCGGAGGAGTTCAGTGTTACAGTGTAGTCTTACAATAAAGACATTTATATGTTACCGCTTGTCCGCTTCCTCCTTGCTCACAAGCAGCGCGCGTAACGCCGTGCTTTACTGGTGACCCTCGACGTTGGATCTGCCGGAGCGATCCTTCCACACGCGACGCCATCACCATGGCCGCCTTCGTCAAACTTCCGGAATTTTGGGAGGCTCAGGCCGAAGTCTGGTTCGTCCAGGCCGAAGCCCAATTTCAGCTTCGGCGCCTCACCAACGACGACCTGCGCTACTGCCATGTCGTCGCCTCCCTCGGGCCCGGCACGGCCGCTCGAGTTGTGTCCGTCCTTCGCCACCCACCGGACGGCCACAAGTACGAGGCACTCAAGCGGCTACTCCTAGCCACGTTCGGCCTCACGGACGACGCACGGGCCGATCGCCTCCTGGATCTCCCCGAGCTCGGTGAGACGCGCCCGTCGGTCCGAATGGACCATATGCTGTCACTGTTGGGCGACGAAGCCCCCGGTTCGCTATTCCGGGCGCTTTTCCGTCGCCAACTTCCAGCGCAGGTTCGCCTCGCGTTGGCCGGGACCGGGCTAACGGAACCCCGAGCATTGGCGGCCGAGGCGGACAAGTACTTCGCCGCTTCGGACACGCGGGCGAGCGTTGGCGTGGCCGTCACGGCCTTCGACGCTGATGTTCCACAGCATCATCTTCTACAGCACGCTGACGTTCCACAGCATCATCTTCTACAGCACGCTGATGTTCCACAGCATCATCTTCTACAGCACGCTGATGTTCCACAGCATCATCTTCTACAGCACGCTGTGGTTCAGCAGCATGCTGATACGCACCTCGTGAACGCCGCCACGCCCCGCCCACCGCCGCGGCGAAAACCGCCACCGCGGGGAAACCCGTCGACTCCACCGGCCTGGCGGAGCCAGCCGCGCTCCTCCAGCTCCACCACCTGGTGCTGGTTCCACGCCAAGTTCGGCCACGAAGCTCGGCGGTGTCACCCGCCGTGCTCCTTCAACGGGTCGGGAAATGCCCGGGCCGGCGCTCAATTGTGGCGATGAGCGCCGGCCGTTCGAGCAGCCTGCTGTTCATAACGGACACCTTCTCCGGGCGCCGTTACCTGTGCGACACGGGAGCACAGGTGAGTGTCATTCCCGCCGGCACGTCAGACAAGCACGCCGCGGGTGGGGGCCCCGCGCTGCTTGCCGCGAACGGGACGCCCATCCGTACGTACGGAAAACGCTGCCTCTCTCTGCGGTTTGGAGGGCAGGTTTTCCGATGGACGTTCGTCACCGCCGACGTGCCCATGGCACTGCTTGGCGCGGACTTCCTGTGCGCTAATGGGCTCCTGGTCGACGTCAACCGCAGACGGCTTGTCCAGGCCGAGACGTTCAGCTCGCTCGCATGTGCGTTGCCCAGCTCAACGAGCGGCTTGCCAAGCGGCTTGCCGAACGATTCGGTTCCGGCCACGTTGGTCTGTACGCTTCCGGCAGCGGACGCATTCACCCGCCTCCTCGCCGGCTTCCCGGCCCTCACGCGGCCCACCTTCTCGGCGGGGGCCGTCAAGCACGGGGTGGCCCATCACATCCCCACCGTCGGGCCACCGGTCTACGCCCGGGCACGCCGCCTCGAGCCGACGAAGCTGGCGGTGGCAAAAGCGGAGTTCGCTACCCTGGAGCGACTCGGCATCGTTCGGCGCTCAGAGAGCGCTTGGGCGTCGCCGCTGCACATCGTGCCGAAGCCCGGCGGGGGATGGCGACCGTGCGGGGACTATCGCCGTCTCAATGACGCCACGACTCCCGACCGCTACCCCGTCCCCCACATTCAGGACTTTTCCGCCCGTTTGGCGGGCAGGTCCTTCTTCTCGAAGGTGGACCTCATACGCAGCTACCATCAGGTCCCCGTCAGGCCGGAGGACGTCCCGAAGACGGCGGTCATCACGCCATTCGGACTCTTCGAGTTCCTGCGCATGCCCTTCGGTCTGAAGAATGCGGCTCAGGCGTTCCAGCGACTGATGGACAGCGTCCTGCGCGACTTAGATTTTGTCTACGTCTACCTGGACGATATCCTCGTCGCCAGCGCGTCCCGCGAAGAGCACCTACGCCACCTCCGCACGCTCTTCGAACGCCTGGGCCAGCATGGCCTGATTGTGAACCCCGCAAAGTGCCGGTTCGGCGCCGCCACAATCGATTTTCTGGGGCACCGTGTCACCAGGCACGGAGCCGTCCCCCTGCCGGCCAAGGTGGAGGCGGTGAAGGGGTTTCCGCGCCCCCGCACGATCAGAGGGCTGCAGGAGTTCCTGGGCATGGTGAACTTTTACCATCGGTTCCTGCCCCGTATCGCCCAGCTCCTGCGCCCCCTGCACGAAGCTCTCCGAGGTAAGCCGGGCAAAGGCGACGTTACCTGGACCGAGCAGATGGACACGGCGTTCACGGGCGCGAAGCTCGCTTTGGCTAACGCCACCATGCTCGCGCACCCGGCGCCCGATGCACCGATCGCCCTCACCACCGATGCCTCGGACTACGCGGTGGGCGCGGTGCACGAGCAATGGGTGCGTGGAGCTTGGCAACCGCTGGCGTTTTTTAGCCGGCAGCTTCGCCCGCCCGAATGCCGTTACAGTACCTTCGACCGCGAGTTGCTCGGACTTCACTTGGCGGTCAGGCACTTCCGTCATCTGCTCGAGGGCCGGGCGTTCACTGCCTTCGTCGACCACAAGCCGCTGATCTTCGCGATGGGCAAGGTCACCGAGCCGTGGTCGGCCCGGCAGCAGCGTCACCTCTCGGCCGTGTCCGAGTACACGACGGACATCCAGCACGTCGCGGGGAAGGACAACCCGGTTGCGGATTGCCTTTCCCGGGCCGTCGCCCACGCAGTCCACCTCGGCATCGACTATGCCCGGATGGCAGCGGACCAGGCCGCTGACCCCGACGTCCAGGCCTTGCGGACCGCCGTCACGGGCCTCCGCGTCACCGAGGTGCCGTTCGACGGCGCGGGCGCGGCCCTCTTGTGCGACGTCTCCCTCGGGCGTCCTCGCCCCATTGTGCCCGCGGGCTGGCAGCGCCAGGTGTTTGACGCCATCCACGGCCTGTCCCACCCGGGCGCGAGGGCCTCCCAAAGGCTGATCGCCGACAAGTTCGTCTGGCATGGCCTCCGGAAGGCCGTCCGCGGCTGGGCCAGGACGTGCCTCGCGTGCCAGCGCGCCAAGGTGCACCGGCACACCCAGGCCCCGTTGGCCCCGTTCACGGTGCCGGAACGCCGGTTTGACCACGTCCACGTGGACCTGGTGGGACCTCTGCCCCCCTCGCGGGGTTTCACCTACGTCCTCACCATGGTGGACCGCACCACCCGGTGGCCGGAGGCCGTGCCCTTGGCGTCGACAACGGCGGCCGATGTCGCGCAGGCTTTCATCGCCACCTGGGTCGCCCGGTTCGGCGCCCCCTCAGACATCTCATCCGACCGCGGCCCCCAGTTCACCTCGGAGCTCTGGGGGGCAGTTGCGCAGGGGCTCGGGGTCCGGCTGCACCGAACCACGGCCTACCACCCCCAGTCTAACGGCCTGTGTGAGCGATTTCACCGCTCATTGAAGGCCGCGCTCCGGGCCACCCTCCGCGACGGCGGCTGGGTCGACAGGCTCCCCTGGGTCCTGCTGGGCCTCCGGACGGCGCCCAAGGAGGACCTGCGCGCATCCGCGGCGGAGTTGGTCTTCGGGCAACCGCTGCGGGTGCCGGGCGAGTTCCTCCCCGACTCCACGGCACCATGGTCCGCGGCACAGCAGCGCTCCGCTCTGCAAGAGACCGCCCAGAGGTTCGCCCCGGTGCCAACGGCATGCCACGGGCACCCACCGACGCACGTCGCCCCGGAGCTTCGCACGGCGGAGTACGTCTTCGTCCGCCACGATGCCCATCGGACACCACTGCGGCCCCCGTACGACGGGCCTTTCCGCGTGCTGGAGACCGGGGCGAAGCACTTCACCCTGGACATCGGCGGTACTCCTGACCGCGTTTCGGTAGACCGCCTCAAGCCGGCCCACCTCGATGTGGACCATCCACCGCCAGTGGCCCGACCCCCACGTCGGGGCCGCCCTCCTGCGGGCGGACCCCCGGCACCGCCCAGCCCCGCCGCCACGGCGCCCCCCGGTCCTGCACCCATCCCAGGGGCAGCCAGGGGCATCCCACCTGGTATCCCTGCACCCCGGACGCCGCCGATCGCCAGGGGGCGCTTCGGCCGGGTCATTCGTCTGCCCCGCAAACTGGCCCTCCAGGTGCGCGGGAATTCTGGGGGGGCGCGTGTGGCGGACACAAAAGCCCACTGGCGTGGTGACATCATTCCACGCACGAAGTGGGCGGTGGCCACGCCCGAGGGGTAGGCGTGGCCTCATGATATACACCGGGCGACCAGCCCGGAGGAGTTCAGTGTTACAGTGTAGTCTTACAATAAAGACATTTATATGTTACCGCTTGTCCGCTTCCTCCTTGCTCACAAGCAGCGCGCGTAACGCCGCGCTTTAGTGCAATCTTTAACAAGCCAATTGATGGGGATATTTACAGGGGAACATTTATAAGGGAAACATTTACTAAAATTTACTAATGAAGGTTCTAAAAACCGTAACAATATTATATATACCAGCAGAAAGCACCCGGCGTTGCCCAGGTTCTTTTTGAATGAATTTACTACTCTTATTCAGCTTTTACACACGGCCGTAGAAGATTGACTACTATAATTCAGCTCAGCTTTTAATTGCGAAATGGGCCCAGCTCAGCCGAAGCGGCCTCGACCGGCCTCGCCACCTAGCCTATAACCTTCCCGGGGCCCGTCCTGACATTTTTAGTTCTTTTTGAATGAATTTACTACTATAATTCAGCTTTTACTCGCGGCCGTAGACGATTGACTACTATAATTCAGCTCAGCTTTTAATTGCGAAATGGGCCCAGCTCGGCCGAAGCGGCCTCGACCGGCCTTGCCACCTATCCTATAACCTTCCCGGGGCCCGTCCCGACATTTTTGCTTCTTTTTGAATGCATTTACTTCCATAATTCAGTTTTTACTCGCGGCCGTAGAAGATTGACTACTATAATTCAGCTCAGCTTTTAATTGCGAAATGGGCCCGGCCCGGCCGAGGTGGGCCTCGACCAGTCTCGCCACCTAGCCGAAACCTTCACGGGGCCCGTCCCGACATTTTTTTTATTTGAGGTTTCCTCCTATCTTTCACCATCCAGGAGATTAGCTTGCGCAAACAAACAAACAAACAAACAAACAAACAAAAACTTTCTTTTATAATATATAGATATATATACAGTGCATTCAGAAATAATTCAGACCCCTTCACTTTTTTCACATTTTGTTATGTTGCAGCCTCATGCTGAAATCGTTTAAATTCATTTTTTCCCTCATCAATCTACACTCAATACCCCATAATGACAAAGAGAAAACAGAATTTTAGAAAGTTTTGCAAATTTATTAAAAAGAAAAAACTGAAATATCACATTGACATAAGTATTCATACCCTTTGCTATGACACTTGAAATTTAGCTCAGGTGCCTCCCATTTCTCTTGATCATTTTTGAGATGTTTCTACATCTTGATTGGAGTCCACCTGTGGTAAATTCAATTGATTGGACATGATTTGGAAAGGTACACACCTGTCTATATAAGGTCTCACAGCTGACAATGCATATCAGAGCCAATTCCAAGCCATGAGGTCGAAGGAACTACCTGCAGTGCTCAGAGACAGGATTGTGTGGAGGCACAGATCTGGGGAAGCCGACAAAAAAAATCTCTGCTGCATTGAAGGTTCCCAAGAGCACAGTGGCCTCCATAATTCTTAAATCGAAGAAGTTTGGAACAACTAGGACTCTTCCTAGAGCTGGCCGCCCAGCCAAACTGAGCAATTGGGGGAGTAGGGCCTTGGTAAGAGAGGTGACCAAGAACCCGATGGTCACTCTGGCCGAGCTCCAGATATCCTGTGTGTAGATGGGAGAAACTTCCAGAAGGACAACCATCACTGCAACACTCCAACGATATGGGTTTATGGCAGAGTGGCCAGACGGAAGCCACACATTTCAATCTTGGTTTCATCCGACCACAGAATCTTGATTCTCACAGTCTGAGAGTCGTTTAGTTGCTTTTCTGCAAACTCCAAGCGGGCTTTCATGTGTCTTTCACTGAGGAGAGGCTTACGTCTGGCCACTCTGCCATAAAGCCCAGAAGCCATCCTTTGAGTGGAGATTGATGAGGGAAAAAATGAATTTAAACGATTTCAGCAAAAGGCTGCAATATAACAAAATGTGAAAAAAGTGAAGGGGTCTGAATACTTTCTGAATGCTGTGTGTGTGTGTGTGTGTGTGTGTGTGTGTGTGTGTGTGTGTGTGTGTGTGTGTGTGTGTGTGTGTGTGTGTGTGTGTGTGTGTGTGTGTATGTGTATATATATATATATATATATATATATATATATATATATATATATATATATATATATATATACATACAGACTTTGGATTTAATATGGAATATTTTTTTTGTGGGGGTGAACTTACTTTTCAAGATGTCTTAGAACCAAAAGTTCATTGGAATTATGTTGAAATTATTCTAGATTTTGTTAATGTGTCCTTTAAAAGAAACAAAAACCACATTTGACATTTCGAAGCAAATAAATTGATCCTTGAAAGTGATGTAAACTGATATCGAACTCAATTCACGGACAGTACTGTGTTAAACTTCTGTACGTTTTCTAGAAGTATCTCTTTATTTTGCACATTAGCCAAAATTTTTTTTAACAAAAACAAAAGTTAAATTACGACTGGGATTACAGACAGTAAAATTACAGTTCAGTACTTCGTGTAACCCGCACGAGCATTCAGGAGAGCACGTACACGTTGAGGCATGCTGTTCACGAGATTTGCCAAGGTTTGGACAGGAATCGCTTGCCATGCAGTGACAATAGCCTGCTGCAATTCACGCGCAGAGGTCGGCTGCTGGTCCAAGTGGTCGATTTGACGCGTTAATTCTGCCCACAAGTTCTCTATCGGATTCATATCCGGGGACATGGCAGGCCACTCCATATGCTCTACACCACGGTCAGCAAGAAAGTGTTGGATCATGCGAGCACGATGAGGCCGTGCATTGTCATCTTGGAAGACAAAGTTTCCTCGACAGGCTGCATGAGCAAATGGAAGCAATGTTTCTTCCAGAAAGGCCCTGTACTTGAACTGGTTCAGGTTTCCATTCAGAACAACCAGGTCAGTTTTGCCCCCTGCATGAAAAGCAGCCCAAACGGTCACCCCACCACCTCCAGCTTGGACTCTTGGCACTATACAATCTTTGTTGTAGGCTTCATGCACTTGTCTGCGCACTCGGACGCGGCCATCTTGACGATAGACCAGAAATCTAGACTCGTCACTGAAGATCACGTGATTCCAGTGTCCTGGCTGCCATTGACGGTGCTCTCTGGCCCACTGCAATCGGTGCTGGCGGTGTTTTCTGGTCAGGCGTGGCTTTCTCAGGGGATGCCTGGCATGATAGCCTGCTTGAACCAGTCATTGGTTGACTAGCCTTCCGGATACAGGCACATTTGTCAGTTGCTGCCACTCAGCCCTAAGCCGATTAGCTGACTTGGTACGGCCATTGCGGACTAACCGGTGCAGCTGGCGATCATCCCTCCTTGTGGTTCTGCGGGGACGTCCTGGCCTCGGTATTGGAGTAGGGACACCCCTCTGAGCATTTCGTTTCAGGATCTTTGACACCTGACCTTGAGTGATGCCATACTGCCGAGCAATAGCATGCTGTTTCATGCCGTAATTTCGTAAAGCCACCACTCCATGACAAACAGCATTGTCGAGTTGACGGACCATCTCCAGAGGAAGCGGCAATAACTTTTGGAGACGTGCAGCAGTTGTTTTCCACTAATACAGAACGCAACAACCCTTGTATACCCGACTGTGAAGCCAATCATCAAATGCACCTGTCCGTACATTTTGCCACGCGACCTGTGATATAATCCTGTTGTTGACTTCTTGCTGCGACAGACAATCAGTGACATGGTTCTTTTAACAAATAAATCACCAAAGTGTAAAAGAAACTCACCAGATTGATATACTGAGTTAAGAAAGTAAACCCAAGTCAAGAAAAAAAAAATATTCCATATTAAATGCCAAGTCTGTATATATATATACATACATACATACATACACACACACACACACACACACACACACACACACACACACACACACACACACACACACACACACACACAGTCACGTGAAAAAGTAAGCACACCCCATGTAAAGTTTTGACTTTTTCAACATATTTCAACATACAGTTATTTGATCTTCATTTCAACAATATTGATATATGAAGGTGATGTAATACAAGAAATATCATTAAACATTTACATTTTGTCATCCATTGAGTATTTATATAAACATAAATGCAAATTTCGCATGTGGAAAAAGTAAGTACGCCCCTACATTTATCACTACTTCAAATACCTAAAATTATAATCACGTGCACCAGCTCAGGTGCAAATGATTAGAACATCGTTATAGAGGATCTTGGAGGAACCTTTCTTATTTAAACCTCAGACATTTAGTTTGGTTTGCTCTTTGTTGTTGAAGTGTGCGGCGTCACCATGCCTAGATCAAAAGAGCTCTCTGAGGCCTTCAGAAAGAAGGTTATAGATGCCTACGAGTCTGGGAAGGGATTTAAAAAGATCTCCAAACAATTTGAAATCAATCATTCGACTGTCCGGAAGATCATCTACAAGTGGAGAAGATTCCAAACAACTGCCAACTTGTTCAGGCCAGGCCGCCCCAGCAAGTTCAGCCCGAGAGCAGACTGCAAGATGCTGAAAGAAGTCTCTAAGAACCCCAGAATGTCATCACGGGACCTACAGGTAGCTCTTCCCACTGTTGATGTCAAAGTGCACGAGTCTACCATTAGAAAGAGGCTGCACAAATTTGATCTACATGGGAGGTGTACCAGGAGGAAACCTTTGCTGTCCAGAAAGAACATCAGGGCAAGACTAAAGTTTGCCAATGAACACCGGATGGTGTTCTAAACTTTGCCAAGGTTATAAACTAAAGTTTGCCAAGGCAAAGACCAGCACTTCTGGAACAATGTGCTCTGGACAGATGAGTCAAAGGTAGAGCTATTTCGCCACAGTACCAGAAGACATGTTTGGCGAAAACCAAAGACAGCATTAGACCACAAGACCCTGATACCAACTGTAAAGCATGGTGGTGGAAATATGGTTTGGGGCAGCTTTGCTGCATCAGGGCCTGGGCAGCTCACCATCATAGAATCCACTATGAATTCCTCATTGTACCAGAGGGTGCTTGAGGATAATGTGAGGCCATCTGTCGGAAAGTTGAAACTCAACCGAAGGTGGACCTTGCAACATGACAATGACCCTAAACATACCAGTAAATCCACCAAGGAATAGCTGAAAAGAAAGAAATGGAGGGTTCTGGAATGGCCAAGTCAAAGCCTGGATCTAAATCCCATCGATATGTTGTGGGGGGATTTGAAACGAGCTGTGCATGCAAGAAACCCCTCAAACATTGCACAGCTGAAAGGATTCTGCATGGAGGAGTGGGCAAAAATTTCTCCCAGTCGATGTCAGAGACTGGTAGACGGTTATAAGAAACGCCTACTTTTTTTTTTTTTTTTTTTTTTTTGGATACAAGATCGAGGCTCGTGTAAGAGCTAACATTAATGACAAAAAAAACAAACGGACACATAAGACGAAATAAAGGGAGCGGGAGGCAAGATGGCAGAAGATGGAGGAGGGAGATGGCTTGGGGAGAGGAAGGCGTGGGACGGGGGGGGGGGAGGTCCACTTGAGGTCCACACTTGAGGTCCACTTGCAAGGTCCACTTGAGGTTGTTTCTGCCAAAGGGGGCAATACCACCTATTAGAACCAAGGGTGTACTTACTTTTTCCACATGCGAAATTTGCATTTATGTTTATTTAAATTATACAATGGATTACAAAATGTAAATGTTTCATTATATTTGTTATATTATATCACCTTTATCTATCAATATTGTTGAAATGAAGATCAAATAGCTGTATGTTGAAATATGTTGAAAAAGTCAAAACTTTACATGGGGTGTACTTACTTTTTCACGTGACTGTATATATATATATATATATATATATATATATGATGCACATACATGAGAAGTATTTTGACAGTGTGTTTACAAATGACAACATTGATAAGAAATAGATTAATTGTGATGATTCATTGTGAAGAGTGTGAAGAGCCCTAAAACCAACATTTTGGTGTTGAAATAAGCCTGTTTCAGATGCAGGGTGTTGCAGCACTAAGATAAACGATCAGCTCGGTGTCCTATCTGCCGGAACATAGTCTGATTAATAATTCCTTTATATCCAGTAATGGGAATAATATTATGGAAATGAAGAACTGGGTATAAGATGCAAATGACATTTGATAGAATCGTATCTCGTGTGTGAAAATGAAATGCTCCATGGCATCATCTTGATATGGCTCCACTGTGATTGGATGTCACGCAAGCAATATCAGAAAGTGCCAGATGTGCAGGACTATAAAAGTGCAGGTGGTGATATCATTGTAGCTTAGTGAATCTGTGGCGAATACTCTGGCTTCCAAGAAGGAAATATCACATGATACGTGTGTAGAAATCAAAGTCTTCATGAATTGAAGCAGCCTGACTTCATGTTTTAGCTTTAAGATGCCCTTTAAGGTGAATTAAGGTGATCATTGTTGATGAGTCTTAAGTTTGAATTATATGGCAAAAATCAGACAGTATTTTTCAAAGGCAGACTGGGGAGTGGTATAGCAGTCAGTATACCACAGCTATGGTAAAGCATGGTAAAGCATATGCTAGCAGAATTTTTTAAGTGATTCTTAACCATTGAGTGATATGGCCAACCAGGTGGAGGTATGCTCTCTACAGAGTGCCGTTCTAGTTGCCACTGTATTGATTTGTTGGAGGTGTGAGGTGTGGCGCTTCCTCACTAATGCAACCCAGAACTTCTGGGTAACTTTGAAGTACTCTTCAGTGGTTACGGTTAGCGATTTCCCTTCTTCATCTTGAAACCGAAAAGGCTCAATGATGCCAGATTAACTTACGGCAACCACCCATGCAGTGCATTTCTATCTATGCAACGGCCTTTCAAGAACTGAATCAGGAGAACTCGAAACCCCAAAACACGTTGTTTTTAGAGTTAACAAGACTACTTAAAAGAAAGTGGGCCTCGTCAGAAAAGTACACATTCCTCAGAAAATTTGGATACGGATGCATTTTGTCCTCAAGCCATTCACACATCATCACACAAAGTTGTTTATCACCGTCTTCGTTTTTGCTTCACTTGCATGTGATAGGGGTACATTTCTAGTTCCTGTTTCAGAATTATTGTACACCGCTCCTTTCCTATGCTATATCCAGGCGCTGCATGACGTTATTGCCGGGAACCGAACGGGGGCTCGGCAATGACGTGCGCTGAAAGGGAGTACTCAATTTTCACTTCAGTTGTTTGTTTGTTTTCCTGTTTGTTTGTTTGTCCGGGCGATATATCAGCCATCCTATGAGCATCTTCGGCACAATAATGAGTACGTGCTTTGACAAAAACTATTATTTTTTTTTGATTAATCAATTAATTGATGAGTTACTTAATTATTATCGATTAATTAAGTACTGCTTTATTTCCTTTCTCATCTGGGCAATATCTCAGGCACCTTTTGAGTGAGGAAGCTGATATTTGTACACGACTATGACCAACTGATGTGGCTATAAAGGATATTTAGATGTATTGATCAATCAATTATTCGATTAATGACCTAATTAATTTATTTTCAATTACATATTCTTTTTTTTTTTTTTCTTTTTTTTTTAATACAGAATCGAGGCTCGTGTAAGAGCTAACACATTGAAAAAGAAAAGATGCACAGACACATAAAGCATGCAATGAAGGGAGTGGGAGACAAGAGGGGGAGAGAGGGAAGCACACAAGCACAACAACAAAAGAGAACAGGGACGTCGGTAGATCTGTGGAAGGGGGAGAGCTGGGGGAGGAAAGAGGGAGGAGTACATGGTATAAAGCAAATGAACACTTCTAGGAATTTCAGGAAAAAAGTTGGGGATTTAAAGAGGTGGATTTGGGGTGTTTTAATGGGGGTAGAAAAGATCAAGGCTTTGGATGGGGGAAGATAAGAGATGGTGGTGAACAGCTGTTTTAAAGACCTGGAGGGAGGAGTGGGATTGAATAGAGTGAGGGAGTTTGTTCCAGAGGCGGGAGAAAAGAGGAATGAAGGAGTGAAGGTGAGCAGAGAGTCTTGATTTTGGCAGTTTAACCAGAAGAGGGTTTCTGGCAGATCTTGTGTGTCCTGCAGGAATATTTTTGGGGACAGAGCACAGACAGCAGGGGGAGCAAGGCTGGAGAGGAGTCTGTAGAAGACAGAAAGACGACCTACCTGCCTGCGGTGAGAGAGAGAAATGCCATCAGAATCTGCATCATCGTGGTTCTGAAGTGGTTTTTGTCGAGATTCCAATGATTCTGAATGCTTTGGTTTCAACCGTGTGAAGCCGAGCTAGGTTTGAGGCAGGAGGGGAGAGCAGTATTCCATTGAGCTGTGGATGAAAGCTTTGTATGTGGCGAGGAGCTCAGAAGTGCCCAGAAAGGACTTCGCACAACGGAGGATGCCCAGTCGGCGACTGGCTTTGGAGGCCAGCTTGGAAATGTGGTTTTCCCAAGAAAGATCATGGCAGATAGTGAGACCCAAAAGCTTGAGTGACAGAACTTCTTCAAGAGAATTGTTCAGAGAGTAGATGGGAGGGTTGTCCAGACGGCATTTTCGGGGAGACAAAGAGAGAGTGTGAGAGTTGTCAGGATTGAAAGACATGTTCCACTTGTTTGACCAGTTTGTGATATTGTCCAGGTCTGCAGAGAGTGAAGAGGCTGCCTGCCGATCTGAGGATTTGGATATGGAGCGGCAGAGAGTGGAGTCATCAGAAAAGAGATGGATAAGATTTTCCAGAGAGTCTTTTTTTCCAGAAAGAGATCATTAATGAAGACCAGAAAAAGCACAGGGCCTAGAACACTGCCTTGACATGCATGGAGGTTTCCATGGATACCATATGAGGAGAGTTTGGTGAGCAGGGCGCGGTGCCAGACCGTATCGAAGGCACGCGATATGTCAAGGGAGACAGCTCTGATTTCCTGTTTGGCATTGAGGACCTCCATCCATTGTTGAGACAGCAGAAGCAGCATGTCCAGAGTAGAATGACCTGGTCTGAATCCAAATTGATGATCTGAAATCAAGCCATTGGCAAGGAGGAAGGATTTGATGTCAGAAGCGATGATGGATTCCATGTCCTTGCTGATTACTGGGAGCAGGCTGATTGGTCTGTAATTGCAAGGATCTGTTTTTTCACCTTTTTTTTGTAAAGTGGTTATGTTGGCTGATTTCCAAGCTGATGGCAGATGACCTTGAGCAAAAGAGAGGGTGAAGAGAACAGAGATGGTATGAAAGAGCGGCAAAGCAGGATTTTAGGACCCGTGGGCTGATGCTGTCTGGTCCAGTCGCAGAATCAGAGTCGAGGTTTGACAGAAACTTCTCCACCTTGTCAGGAGAGAGGGACACAGAGTCCAGGAGCAGCTGGGTTTGACTGGGTATGGTGGGTACAGAGAGAGGTGGGTTTGGGACACAATATTTTGAGCCAAAAACACAGAGTTGAGGCATTCGGCTTTTTCACGTGCGGTGTCAGCTGTGTAGCCGATTGAGGTAAGGGAGGGGATGGAGGGGGAACAAACACCAGAAACAGATTTGACCAGACGCACCAGGATTTGGAGGAGGGAGACAGGTTTTAAAGTTCAGTTTTGAGAGTAGAGAGATATTGTTTCCTGGCTCTCCTAAGGATAGACACACACTTGTTCCGAGCTTTGTGAAAGGAACTGTGATTGCCTTCAGTTGGATTAGCCTTCCAAGAGGCAAAAGCAAGTTCTTTCAGGGCAACTGCCTCACCCCAAGATTCAGTGTACCATGGACAGGAGGAAGGGTATGACAACTGAAGACGAGATGGGATGAATCTGTGCAGGAGAGAGAGCAGTTTACTTTGGAAGAATTCCCAGGAAGAGTTTATGTCAGAGGCAGTAGAGATGGCAGACCAGTCCAGATGATTGATGGCTGCTTGAAGACAATGCCCGTCGGCCTGAGTGAAATGCCAGACTCATTGACGCTGAGGAGGCTCTCTGGGAATGGCCAGAGAGATATCCACTTTAACAAGCCAATGATCAGAAGAACCGATTGGAGCAGAAGAAGAGCAGCAGGCATTTGCAGGGAAGTTTGTCATAACCAAACACAAGTCTAGAAGAGAAGATGCTCCGTTGACTGAGATCCGGGTCGGGAAATTGACAGATTGTGTCAGTCCCAATGAGTCGCAGAAGTCCTTTGCTGAGGTGCCCTGGCTGGTTAGAGAGGTACCCACACCCAGATGGCATGATGACAGATGGCACCACATATGAGGAAGAGAGAGTTGGGATGAGTGGATAGAAGTTGGTCCATGTTGTCCGACAGCGAAATGTAAATGGAGTCATCACTGTTTGGAGGATGGTACAGAACACATATGAACAAAAGGTGGAAGTGGGGAGGAAGCCATAGTCAGAGGTACTGCTGGGGGTTGGGTGGAGAGAGGGCAGTGCAAGGAGAGTGAGGAAGAGAGTTTTTGATAAAGATAGCAACCCCACCACCAGGACAAGGTTCAGGTCTATTATACCAGAGGAGGGAGTAACCAGGAAGAGATAATAAGGAATAGGAGACATCTTGACGGAGGAAAGTTTCTGTTAAGCAGATTACATCTGGTTTTTTTTAGCCAATTTCGTCAAATTTGATTTTGATTTTCAAATGTCAAGTTTGATTCGGATGAAATGGTGGTGGTTTCGGTATTCTATTAGGCGATTGATTAATAATTTAATTATTTTACGATTATTATTTATTTATTTTCCTTATTAATCACTTATTTATTTTCTTTCTCATTTGGGCAATATCTGAGACACCTTTTGAGCTAGGAAGCTGATATTCAGACATGACAGTGACCAAGTGATTTGGCTATAAAGGATATTTTTGATTTATTGATTAATCAATTAATCGATTATTTATTGATTAGTCAATTAATCAATTAATTATTTAGTTATTCCATTAATGACTTAATATTTTTAAGGTACAGATTCGGATGAAACGCTGGTGGTTTAGGTATTCTAGAAGCCAATTGATTTATAATTTAATTATTTTACCATTATTATTTATTTATTTTCATTATTAGTCACATTAATCTTCTTTGTCATCTGGGCAATATCTCAGGCACTTTTTGAGCTAGCAAGCTGATATTTGGACACAACAGTGTCCAAGTGATGTGGCTATAAAGGATATTTTTGATTGAATGATTAATCAATTAATCGATTTATTATTTATTGATTAATCAATAAATTATTTAATTCATGATTAATTAATTTTATTAATTTTCAAAAAGTTACAGCTTTGGATGAAACACTGGTGGTTCATGAAACACTATTAGCCAATGGATTCAGAAATTATTTTCCGATTATTAATTATTTATTTATTTTACTTTTGCAATTTCAATCAATTATTGTACACCTCTCCTTCCCAATACCGTCTCTGTGCTGCACGGTGGTATTGCCAGGCGCTGAAGGCGCCCCGGCAATACCGCGCTGGAGGATATTCATTTATTTGGCATGGGGGCGATGTACTTTGAATGTGTCTGTACTTGTTTGTGTACTTGATTAAGATAAGCTGTGATTTTATTGGGCTCCTCAAAACTGCTTCCTTGATCACTTCAGTATTTTCTGGTGAGTTTACAGTCCTCGGGCGACCAGACTTTGAGAAATTAAGATTTTGTACTTGCTGTCCCCTGGGACTTAAATCTCTTTATCAGTCGAAAAATAGCAGACATATCTGGGGCTAATCTGGTCTCGAGCTTCTTTCGCAATCGTGTTTGAGTCTGTCTAAATGACTTTGTGGCAAAGTAAGACTGTACAGTAAAGACAATTTGTTAAATTATCCATGCCATCTTCAAAATTAACATTATGACTGATGTTTGCAGTTTTTCCTCCAAACGATGCTTCATAAAAACCTGCAACTAAAAAAAAATTGTATTAAAAATAAAAATTTCACATAACTTTCATAGGTTTGCGGTTTTACACCGTAGCCCGTAAAGCAATGCCGTCTAGAACAGCGTTTGTCTGTCCGTATGTATGTCCCCACAAATGTACACCAATCAGTGCTGAGGATCTGGTCACATGACAAGGGACAGTGTTTAGTAACCATTACAGTTGCATATTTTACTAAAAGGAAATGTAATAACCTGTGGAACGTTTTGGAGTCCCAGCCGGTGTCTAATTTATGTCGGTTTCATAAATTCCTCAATACAATTATGATTTTGAAATACGATCGACACGGGCCTTGCTCCAAAATCTGGAAGTGAATAGTTGATGATGGTTCAATGGTTTGATAATATCTCAATACTATCATGATTTAACATTATATTTTGATATATTAACACTGTCGTATTAATTTGTGATTGGAATGATGAATGATGCTGTTTGGAATGAAAATATAGAGATACTGAGTTTAAAGCACAATGAGGAAATGACGTAAGGGTTTCCATCCGTGACATTCGTGGATTCTCCATTTGCAGTTTGGGTAAGTTTTTCTCCAAGTCCTTCATAAACCTGTTGTCAATGCTTGACGTTCGACGGTAGGTGGCACAGGAATGTGGAATTTTTTGGTTAATCGTTTGCCATTCACCATTTTTTTTTTACCCAAGTCATTCACGAACTGGCTTTCCATGCATGAAGTCCAAAAAATGTAACACCTACATTATTTGTTAACTGGTACCCACACCCAGGTCATATTATCCTCTTCAACTAAAGTATCAAACAAGCCTGGCTACGCCGTTGTCAGTCTATCAGTCTTATTATGACTTGAGTCATACTTGTCATACTTGAGACTTGAGTACTTGAGGCTATACGGGCTTGTATGATTGCTGAGAAAATCAAACGACAACCGCGAACACCGTTGATGGATTTTTTTTTGTGGAAAATGTTACAGTATATTTGAAACAATATTCCACAGTCATGTATTCTTAAAATGTATGGAAGCATGAAAAAAGGTGTCATACTTTACGGGCTAATATAAAGCAAAGGGTTCAAATACCAAAAAATAATACACTCTACAACATACTCATTTTGTTTTTGGATATTATTAGCGCTGAGGAAGCGCCTCTAGCGAATGACTTCCAGCCAGTGTAACGCGAATTCCTGTCACAGGAATTCTGAGATCATATAAGTGTGACGTGGCAGTTCCTGATTGGTTCGTGTTGGGGAACCCCTTCTCGCTGCCGACGTGACGTAAATTCGCGCACGCGCACTGGTGAAGCGCGAGATTCGGCCCAAGGTTCTGTTATTGTCATTGTCATATTCTTCATTATGCCTATGTACTCTGAAATAATGAGGAATCGGGAATAACAAAAGTGGATATGTCAAATCTTACTCGATCCCATATTACATGTACTTTCATTGCATACAAATTATACTTCCTCCTAGAAATTCCATGCCCGAACCTCAGCGCAATCCAAGAGGATTCACTTGTTTTCCTGTAACAATGCATTGTGTACGGTATGCATGTTAAATACACCGCTCAGTTGCAATTATTTATTATTTATGCATATCCTTTGTGCTTCCATAATTAATTTCAATACTGTATATACTATATATACTGTATATCCTGTACATAGCTGGTAGTTATGTAATTGACATAATTTTTTTTTTCTAATTCCGAAAGGTTTTGAGTTGTTTGAATTTTTTTTATTCTTGGTATTTTGGAACCCCTAAAGTCCTGTGGCAGCAGCGATGCTATTGCAGTCTGGCAGCTGGATGTTAATGGCAGGTGCTCTTGTCAGATTCGGGCCGAGGGAGGAATTGATGGTGCAACTGAAAAATTAACGGGCTTCTGTAGGGAGGCCTTACCTGGCTTGCTGGCAGGGAAAATGACCAACTGTGGCATGCACCTCAAATTATACATAGGATCCAAATAATCCTCTTAAATGCAATTAAGCCTAAATTAACCTCGACCATTGGATTGCATGGGTTGGATTCTGCAAAAAATAGAGAACCTAATCTGACCTATCTCATAAAAAACACATGTGTTACGTGGTCCTCCCGGTAACTACCTGGTCTCGGTGACCCCCGGGCCGTGAGAGGAACTCCGCCAGAAATTTCACTGATTTATACGCTTTCGTAACGCAATCAATATGAATTCCAGTCAATAAGAAACCTCACACCAAGGATCCGGAATAACCAATAATATTTTCCCCGAGCAATCAACAATCAACCACCATCAATAACCATCAACAATCAACAATCAATCACTAAGATTCTTAAGATGGCCATCTTATATGTGTGTGTCCCCTTTCCCCCACTCCCGACCCCTTGGGTACTCACGACCCCTTTTGTCTCTGTCCCTCACAATGTCTCTGGGCCCCTCCTGACCAAGATGAAGGTCGGCTTCTCCGCACACGGGCGGTTGAACGAACCCCTGGCTGACGTGCTCCCAAACGTGCACGTCTCGTACCGGGGACAGCTGCTGCAGCGCACACCTCCTTGCCACGCAACGGGGCAAAACCAAGCGTGGCTTGCCACGCGCGCGAGGCCCCAGGTGCGACCCGTACGCGTCCTTGTAGACGGTGAGGCGAACTGTGCCGGACGCTGGGTTCCGTGCATGGACCCACGGCAACTTGACGTGTCAAGGGGTAAGTACCCTGCGCAGGTAACTCCTTTTGTCAGACGGGCTTTCAAACGTAGCAAACGTAGCGTCCTCCCCGTTGCTCAATATCGATACCCTCGCCTCGGAGATCGGCGAGGAAGAAGAAGAATCGTCGCTTCTCCAGGACCTCGTGTCTTTTTTCCTTCCGTTTCCGGTCTCCTTTTTCCCAGAAGGGCTCCTGACCCTTTAATCACAACAACCTTTAATCGACTACACATTGATAAGCAAAGACCTGAATAGTAATTCACATACATTCACATAAATATGTAACACATGTCCTGACAATACATTTAATTCTCCTATGGTGGTTCTAATTGCCAACGTATTACCCTGTTCAGTATGCTGGTCGCATCCAAATAATTTTGGAGTAGCCTTTCAGTTTCTCTCTGTGCTGCAGAATAACAGCTGCATGGACATTGTGCCCCCATCTCAGACTTCCTGGCCTAGCCTTGTCTTAACATGACGCCTGACACCTTGGGACTTATGTGGATCATCTATCCCACACTCTCAAACTAACTGTGGGGCCCTCCCTGGCACCCACACTGTGTACTCTTGGCACTCACACACAACAGGCCCTCATCTGGGATTAAACTCGAAGTAATTCGCCCTCTCGGAATGTCTAGTAGTTCTTAGTTGCTAAAGAGCGCCAAGGGTTGGTGCCATGAACTGCTCTCTCATCCCACAAACGACACATTTTTTTTACGCCAAACTCGCAATCAGTACTACCAATTTTGCCCTGCCCAATGTCCAGCAGATTCGCAGATCCAATTTCTAAAATCTGTAATTCCCATATATTGACTACAACTAACTGGAAACTACCTCCAGCAGGTGGCAGTGCTCTCTCACAAACCCTGTCCTCATCCTCACACCATAAGCCTAAAATTTGGCCAAGCTCATGCCATTTCACACAAAATCAGCAAATTTTCCCACTGTTTCTCACTTCATCTCAAATTCTAACAGAGCAAGAATAACGAGGAGAACGGCACACCATACTACTATGGGTTTTTTGGGATGAATTTCTCCTGTCGCAAAGCCAAAGGCCACCTAGCAGGTGTCCTAAGGAGGGTGGGAGGTTTCCGAAATTTCTTAATAAAATTATGATTTTGAGTTTCCACGGAAAACTGCTCTCTATCCGGATGTAAACATAATCGCAGGTTCGGCATTCACAGTTTCATCATTTACTGCATGTGGAAACATTAGCTGGTTTGATAATATCTCGATACAGTTATGATTTTGAGCTTCCATCCATACGATATGTTACGTATCCGCCCTTGCTCACCGTATCCGCCCTTGCTCACCGTATCCGCCCTTGCTCACCGTATCCGCCCTTGCTCACCGTCAGATTTGTCTGTATTGTTTATCACGTTGGAATGGCATTTATCTTCGTTTACCTCATGAGAGTTTTAACATTGTATTTTGTTATATTAATGGAATAGTATTAATTTGTGATTGGAATGATGCTGTTTGGAATGAAAATGTAGCGACATCGAGTTTACAGGAGAATGAGGAAATGAGGAGGGGTTCCATCCCGAACATTCGCGGATTCAGCATTTGCCGTTTCACCATTGATCGCTTTTAGAAACAACTAACCGGACGAAACAACATCCTTCCGCTTCCGGTCCCTCGAGCGAGGAAGCTTGCTTCGATCTCTCCACGACATCAAAGTTTGAGTATTTTCCCATTCGTGTCTTTGTCAAATAACCATATTTTATTGTGTATGTGTTATTGTGTGTTTCTATTTCGTTTTGGTTATGTAATTATTGCAAATTTGTGTGTAATTAGTCGGTTTTTTTTGCACCTCATGCGCGGCCTGGTCTCTCTCCAGGCTCCCTTCCCCCCCCCCCCCCGTCAGTATTTTGTGAATATAAGTTCTTTCCTTCATAGTATTTGCTTGTTTCTTTGATTCTCTTTTCTCCTCCCTACCTCTCACGAACATCTTACTCTTTGTCCAACGTTTTAAAAACAAAACAAACAAACAAAAAAATTCTTTATTAATTCTTTCTCTCCTCCCGGACACGTGCTTGTTCGCTCTCCTCCTCGTCTCGACTTGTGCCCCGCCCCCTATATCTCGGTTTTTTCTTCCACCTCTGCTCCTTCTTTCTCAAATCCACGTCCTCACTTAGAGACTTTTCCCAGATTATTTTGCATGGTTTTGTTTAAATATTATTTAAATATGTTTAAACCGCAGCCGTGATGCTGACGCCGCCCTCCCCCCCTCCCCAGAATTTCCATATTTTAAACATTTCCCAGTGTGTACCCTGGATTAGAATAGGTACACCGTATTCCTGCATGTCGTAAGAGACGACTAAGAGGGTTGGCGTCAGGAAGGGCATCCGGCCATAAAAACATTGCCTCAAAAAGAGAACCATGACAATTACAACTACATATGGGCAGGGTACAGCCCGAAGTGGAGATCGGTTTCTGAGGTTTGGGACATGGAATGTAGGGACAATGACAGGGAGATCAGGAGAAGTGGTGCAAGTATTGGTCAGAAGAAGAGTGGACATATGCTGTGTGCAAGAGACGAGATGGAAGGGAGGTGGTGTGAGAATGGTGAAGCGTAGGCAGGGACAGAAATACAAGTTTATGTGGCAAGGGTGCCTGGAGGGCGTGAATGGTGTTGGTGTCCTGTTTTCTGAGTAGTTTGTAGACAGTGTGGTGAATGTGACTAGAGTGAGTGATAGGTTGATGATGGTGAAAATGATGATTGGAAAGCTCTTGGTGAACGTCATCTCGGGATATGCTCCGCAGGTTGGTCGGAGCGATGAAGAGAAGGACAAGTTCTGGTGTGCGATAGAGGAGCTGATGGAAAACGTGAAAGATGAGGAGTTGTTGTGGTAGAAGGAGACCTAAATGGACATGTGGGAAGGAGTATGGATGGTTTTGAGGGAGTTCATGGGGGTTACGGATATGGTGTGAGAAATGGAGAAGGTGAAAGGATTTTGGAGTTTGCTGATGGAGCTGATTTGTTGATTTGTAATACTCAGTTCCATAAAGAGGATAATAAGCTTGTTACATACACGTCAGGTGGGTCGACAACAACCGTTGACTACCTGATGGTGCGTAGGCGAGATAGGGGGCACCTCCGGGACACAAAGGTGATCCCGGGGAGGAGGCTGTTTCACAGCACCACATGGTTGTCTGCGACATAAGGGTGAAAGGTGCGAGGAGAGCTCGGCGGGTGAAGTACCAACCGAGAATGAAGGTGTGGAGGTTGAAAGAGGTGACAGTTAGGGAGGCATTAAAAGAGAGGCTGAGTCGGGTAGAGGATGATGTGGTTGAGCTTGAAAGTGGTTGGATGTCAATGAAAGCTAGTCTGATGGGAGCCGTTGGTGGGGTATGTGGATGGACAAAAGGACCACCGAGGCACTCGGAAACATGGTGGTGGGATGATGAAGTTGGAAAGAGGATTGATGAGAAGTGGAAGAAGTTCAAGGAGTGGCAGAAGGCAAAGGGTACGGGAGCAGAAATAGCAGAGCATGAAAGTTATAAGGCAGCCAAGAAGACTGCAAAGAAAGAGGTAGCAAAGGCGCAGGAGGCATGTAGGAAAATGTTCGGAGAACGCTTGGATTCGGAAGAGGGTCAGAAAGCAGTATTCAGGATTGCAAAGCACATAGCGAAAGAGAGGTGTGATGTGATGGGGGTGAGTTGCTTGAAGGATGAAGTGGGACAAATCGTTGTCGACCCAGATGGAATTAAAGGAAGATGGAAAAGATATATGGAAATGCTGTTGAACACAGAGAATGAATGGGATGGCAACATAGAGAGTAACCCAGTTTTAGGACCGGCAGAGAAGATAACTGAGAAGGAAGTTAAGGAAGCGATAAAAGCAATGAAGAGTAGAAAAGCGGGAGGGCCGACGGGAGTTGTGGGAGATATGTTGAAGGCAGCAGGATGTTGGGGTGTGAAGAGAATGACAGAGATCTGTAATCTGGTGGTGAAAGAAGGCCGCATTCCAGTGGATTGGGAACTGAGTACCCTCGTCCCTCTATACAAGGGGAAAGGTGACCCTCTGGAGTGTGGCTCGTACCGAGCGATAAAGTTATTGGAGCATGGAATGAAGGTATTGGAAAGGGTTTTGGAGAGGAGGATAAGGAAGAAAGTGAAGATCGACGAAATGCAGTTTGGATTTATGCCAGGAAGAGGAACGACAGACGCGCTTTTTATTGTGAGACAGTTGCAGGAGAAGTACATGGAGAAGAGGAAGAAGTTGTTTCTTGGGTTTGTTGATCTGGAGAAAGCATTCGATAGGGTTCCATGCAAAGTATTGACATGGGCATTGAGGAAGTTAGGAGTGGAGGAATGGTTGATCAGAGTAGTGATGGCAATGTACAAAAGAGCGTGCACAGCTGTAAGGACGAAGGACGGGAACAGTGGTGAGTTTGAGGTGAAGGTGGGAGTGCAGTATTAAGTCCACTACTATTTGTAGCTGTGATGGAGGTGCTGGCTCAGAACGTGAAGGAGGGTTTACCGTGGGAGTTGTAGTATGCAGATGATCTGGTGTTGATTGCGGAAAGTATGGATGGACTGAAGGAAAAGATGAACAAGTGGAAGGAATGTATGGAGACAAAAGGTCTGAAGGTGAATATCGGAAAGACGAAGGTGATGGCAAGTGGTAAAGCATGTGGTGAGGTGGAAAGAACTGGGAAGTGGCCCTGTGCGGTGTGTAGGAAGGGTGTCGGAGTGAACTCCATTCAATGTACAATGTGCGCTGAGTGGGTTCATCAAAAATGTAGTGGTCTGAGAGGGTCATTAACTTGTGTGGCAGCTACATTCAAATGTAAGGTGTGCACAGAGGGAGCTGCAGATGGAGGAAATGTTGAGTTGGATCTTGGAGACGGCGTGAAGCTGGAAGGTGTGAAAACATTTTGCTACCTCGGAGACATGCTGAATGGAGAAGGTGGATCAGACTCGGCAACGGTTGCTGGAGTGAGATGTGCATGGAAGAAGTTTCGGGAACTGAGTGGCGTGCTGATGAAGAGGGGAGTGTCGTTGAAGCTGAAGGGAAAGGTGTATGCTGCATCTGTGAGAAGTGTTATGATTTATGGGAGCGAGACATGGGTAATGAACATAGAGCAGCAACGAAGGTTGGAAAGGGTGGAAATGCGAATGGTTCGATGGATATGCGGAGTATCGTTGAGAGAGAGGATGACAAATGATGAATTGCGAAAGATGATGGGAATCGAGCCTGTGATTGATGCTGTGAAGAGGAACAGGTTGAGATGGTTTGGTCATGTGTTGAGGAAGGATGAAAGTGACTGGTTGAGAAGAGTGATGGAAATGAATGTAGAAGGAAGTAGAGGACGGGGAAGACCGAGAAAGACTTGGCTAAAGATGGTGGAAGGAGAAATGCGGGCAAGGGGGTTAACAAGGAGAGATGCAGAAAATAGGGCAAAATGGAGAAGATTGTCATGGGGGCTGCAAGGCTAACCCCCGCTCTAGCAAGGAAAATGGCCTTTAAAATGCATGTTGTTGTAACCGGATGCCTGACGTTCGACTGAAGGTGTCACAGGAATGTGAAATTTATTGGTTCATGATTTGTCATTCACTGCTTTTTGCCCAAATTATTTACGAACTGGCTCTCCATGCCTGACTTTCGGCTGAAGGTTGGTGGATAAATAAATGATAAAACAAAAAGAGAAATGTCCTTGAGTGGTCCAATCAGAACCCCCGACCTAAATCCAATCGAAAATCTGTGGCATGACTTGAAGATTGCTGTCTACTAATGCTCCCCACGTAACTTGACTGAGCTTGAAAAGTTTTGTGCAGAAGAATGGGCAAATATTGCCCAATCAAGGTGTGCAAAGTTGGTAGAGACCTATCCCAACAGACTCCCAGCTATAGTTGCTGTCAAAGGTGCTTCCACCAAGATATTCTAGTTTGTATTTTTAATTAATTTTCTGAAATTTGTTGAATTTGTTTTTCACTTGGAAGTTGTGGGTTACGAAGTGTAAATAAAGGTGGAACAGTCTGATTTAATGCATTTTAATTCCAGATTATAAAGCAACAAGAGGTGAAAATTTTGAAAGAAGCGGTGTAGACTTTCTATGATGATGATGATGACCATTCCTTTTTGCATCTCCACATGCATAGGGATGCCCAAGCAGTTTCCTTGGCGATTGGGCACAATCCTGGATGGGTCGCCACTTATACGCAGGATACCCGAGTGGCTCATTCATCCCAGCAACCCAGTACCAATTTTCCGACCTCAGAAGGGTGACAGGCTGAGTCAACCCCCCTGGCGTTAATTCAGCGATCTACAGGATTCGAACTTAGGATCCTAGGAAACTCACGGACCTGCCTTTGTGATGTGGCGGCTGATGGTATCATTGGCGGTGTTCAATGTTCTCTTTCCTGCTACTTTTATTTAATGTTTATTTTACGTGTAGGGTGCATGGCTGGTGTGGTGTGTGTCATAAGGAACAAGGGGAAAAGTACAGAGGCGATGTAATACAGGGGATGAATTACCCTTAATCCCTAACTAATTAACATAACCCCACTCCTCGTCATGGGGACAAAGATACACTCTTACACAACATCCGGTCTAAACGGATCCCGACTTATGGTACATGGTGGTTCTTCTTCTTCACGACTGTCAGAGCACACCACCTATACAATTCAACCTGGACTACTATATTCCATTGCCTAGCCCCAATAAACGTAACAATATTTTGACATTTTTCCATCTCAATCCCACAACAGATAAAATACACAATTACACCAACCCACATTACACATCTACAACTACCTCTAATATAGGTATCTTTATACAATTGCTTCAGACAAAACCTATTACAAAAATTGTTTAACAACATTTTTTTGCCACCGATGAGAAAAAAATTGTAAAATATGTCAAAATATGGCAATCCGTAAAAGGATGGTGGTGTTGTATTCTGGTGTCATTCCTATCTTGTCATTCCTTGCTACATTGTTTGGTTGTTTTTTTTCATTTTCAGAAAAGAATATTTTCTGGCTTGTAACTGTTTAGATTTTTTAAATACTTTCTATACACCATGTTTAATCACTGATGTGAAGTTGGTAAGAGTTATTTAGTTCGACCCCAGTTGGTAAGATTAGGTCATAAATATGTTGACAGGATTAGGCTTTAATTGTAGTTCCCTTTTTCCCCCCTTTTTTAAAGGCCATTTTCCCTGCTAGAGCGTGGGGGTTAGCCTTGCGGGCCCCATGACAATCATCATGGTTCCCTTTTTGAAGCAATGTTTTTATGGCCGGATGCCCTTCCTGACGCCAACCCTTTAGTCGCCTCTTACGACATGCAGGGATACGGTGTACCTATTCTAAACCGGGGCACACCCCTGCATATGCTTTAATTGTAGTATTGATTGTAATCCACATTTCCAGGTTTCAGAAGGTAAAACGGAGTCCTCTGATGACTCAAAGTATCCATCTCCACTTCAGCAAAGAATCATGTTTCAGGGACCAAGTTGTGAGGTTTTGTTTTTGTGATATTTTTTTGTCCTGAGGGTTCTTTTCAGCATCGTCACTGAACCCCAGACACCCTCCAATTGTAGTTCGTGTGTAGTAGTTTTATACAGGGTGTCTGTAAAGTCACTGTGCAGTAGAAGGTAATTTATTTAATGGAAAGTGCTCTGAAAACAATCTTTATGCCTCCACTGTGCATTTTCCTCCTTCACGTAAGACATGTTCAACCAGCAATGCACGCTTTTCCATCGTTCCATCGATAACATCTTCAATAACAAGTGAACTGAAAAAACAAACATAAATATTAGGAAAATATAATAAACAAATAAATATAATCAAAAGAATCAAGTGCACAGTGACTCTACAGACACCCTGTAGTATAGTTTTTTTTAAAGATGTCAGTGAGCTTCTTATTTATTACTCCCATTGCTACAACTATCACTGTAACAATATCAGTACTCTTCAGCTTCCAGGTTTTTAAACTTTATTTTTCAGATCCTGGTACTAAGTCATCTTATTATAATTCACCAAATGTCCGTCCATCTGTCTGTCCGTTCGTCCGTTCCCAGGTACCGCAAAAACGGCTGAACCGATCGCAACTAAATTTTGGGTGGGTAATCCTGGGACCCCCTGGAGTAAAATAGGCTATATTGTTTTTCTAATTTCAGCTTTGGTCTCCAGCATTTTCAGGTTTGGACTCCCGCCTAACGTTATTGTCCCGGGTACCGCAAAAATGGCTGCACTGATCGCAACGATACACCTCCATGCCCGTGGGATTTCCACGGGTGACCCCACTAGTTTTCCTAATTTCTACGTTGTTTCGACCAAAGTGGCTGTGTGCTTTTTATCTTTTTTGGGGTCCATAGTCGAGGCTCGTTGAAGAGCTAGTACCAGCACACTGAACGGATCAGGACTCAACAGTAAAAAAAAAAATGAACAGCAGAGAGAGAGAGGGGGGAAACACGAACAGCAGAGTTGAAGGCCAATACTGAGGGAGGTGGACAAACAATTGGTGTGGGGAGGAATGGGGGCAGGAGAGGATGCATGGGGTGGACAAGATGGATATTTAAAAAAACTCCAAGGAGGGAAAACTGTAAATTTGGAAGGAGGGATTGAAAATGGGGTGGGGAGGGAGGTTTATGAGGGTAGAAAAAATAATGGTTTTGGAGTGGGAACGATCTGAGATGGTGGTGAAATGCTGTCTTGAAAACTTGGAGGGAAGAATGAGATTGAAGAGGATGTGGAAGTTGATTCCACAGGTGGGGAAAAAGAGGAACAAATGAGTGGTGAGCAGAATCCTGGATTTAGCTACTTTCAGCAGAAGAGGGTTGATGGTGGACCGTGTGAGCACTGCAGAAGCAAAGCACAGAAAGGGTAGAGGGTGCAAGACCGTAAAGCAGATGGTAGAAGACATAGACTACGAACCTGTCTGCGATGGCGAAGTGATAAGCCCATGTACTCAGCTACATCCTGGGAGATAGTGACTCCTCTATTACTATTAGCAATGCCTTTTTCCTTTTTACATCTGGGTTCTATGTCCATTCGCAATGCTTTTTATCCCATGTTCACACTTTATGGGATGATCGTGTCGTGCGTGAGCACAATGTCCTCAATTTCTTTGCTTTTTGTTCGTACTTCCATGATTTTTGAGACTGGGATATTAAAGGGTTTTTTTTCATTACCTCCACCACCAAAGGTGGATGGAGGTTGTTTCATCCCTGTCTGTTTGTTTGTCTGTCTGTCTGACTGTTTGTGATCAGGATACCTCAAACAGTTGTGGACAAATTCGGACGAAATTTGGTGGAGTGATTGGGTATGTGACACAGACGAAATGATTAGATTTTGGTGAAGGTTTGAATCCGGATCCGGATACTAGAATTTTTAAAGTGATTCTTCACCATTGGGAGATAGGGCCAAAAACCGACATATAGCAGGATATCTCAAAAAGTTATAGAGGGATTATGATAAAACTAGGTGAATGAGTTGGGTAGGTGACAAGAACAAGCCGATTCGATTTTGGTTCAGGTCCGAATCCAGATCCAGCCTATCAGTGGATAGGAAATGTGGAGGTACTGTCTGTGCTCTACCAAGTGCTGTTCTAGTTTTCATTGTGCCAGTGGATTACTCTGCATATATTATTGTGCCTTTGCGTGTACAGTTATTCAGACATGATTTTTTAAATATCCCGAGCGAAGGTGATGGTGCTTTCTGTTCCCTAATTAGGTATTTCTACCTTGCGGAACCTACACTTGTCTGATTTGCTCAATTCTGCCATCTTCTCAAAACTATAATTGGTCTCGTGTCCTCGGTCTTTGGCATTTATTATTACTTGGTCTCCATCCCACTTAAGCTGACCTCTTCTTAGCCACTCCAATGAGACTTTTTTTGCTTATCCACAATTTGTCCAAATCTTTTTTAATCTTCCTGCTCTTTTGTCATTCTCCCAATTGTCTGTGTATATTTGTTGCTACTTAATTTTTATACTTTGACTTTTTCGTCTTTGCATTAATTGGGGCTGTATTCGTTGCTGTTTTAATTTCAGGTGTACCATGTTGTATCCACACCTGTTCTTGGTATTTTTTGCGAGGTGAGTTAGACATATTTGTGTACAAATTTGATTCGGTCATCTGTTGAGCTTTTCATGTACTTGGCCAATCTTACATTTGTCATTCTGTGCACTTGGTTGAGTTATATTAGGCCACTACTTCCTTCTCATTTCAACAGGTACATTTTCCACTGTTTTTTGTGGAACGTTTTGTGGATAATGAAGAGTTTCCTTGTTTTGATATGTAGTTTGTTGATTTCTCATTGGGGCCAGTTTACTATTGCACAACTCGTGCCTTCAGAAAGTATTCACACCCCTTGACTTTCACATTTCGTTGTGTTACAGCCTGAATAAAAATGGAATAAATTTAGATTTGTTTGTACCCCATAATTGTTGTACCCCCTACAAGTAGTACCTCATAATGACAAAGTGGATTTTTTTTTTTAGTTTTTTACAAATTAATTAAAAATGAAATACAGAAATATCAAAATTTATACAAATATTCAACCCCCCGAGTCAACACTTCATAGAAGCAAGTAAAAAAAGAATTAATTATTATGTAGTAATTTGTAAAAAAATAATTCCACTTTGACATTATAGGGTATTATGTGTAGATCAGTAACAAACATCTCAATTTAATCCATTTTAAATTCAGACTGTAACAACAAAATGTGAAAAGGTCAAGGGGTGTGAATACTTTCTGAAAGCACTGTATATTGGAACAATGGTACAACTATATTGGAAGACAGTTTACTATGAGTTGGTTTATAGCTTTGATTTTGTTTCTTGGGGAGAGGTATGTTTTCAGGATTAGCCTTTTCTGCATATCGTATTATTTGGCCTTTGTTTTGCACATTGGTTTGTGACAAATTTGGTGCCCTTCTTCTACCTCAAGATATTTATATGATGCTTCATTTTCTTGTATTGTTGTTCTCAGGTTGATATCTATGTTGTCCATTTTTTGTTGGCTTACCTGTTACAAATGTGCACTTGGAATATTTCTTCTTCTTCTTCTTGGAATATTTATTGAGGCCAAATTCCATTTGAATGTTCTTGGAATACCGTTTTAGTTGTTCTACCAATCTCTCCTTGTTCAGTGCGGAGCTTTAAATAATCCATGTACAGTAGATCTGTCACCTTTCCTGTTCTTTTGGACATTCTTTTTTTGGATGATAGGGTGTATCCGTTCGTGGTCTCGCTCATTAATAAGGTTACTTTGTGGGTCGAAGGCCAGGCAAACCAGGAGGATGCAAAAGCTGTCACTCTGGAAGATCCCACGTCATATCTTTATTCTTGGTATTTGATCTTTCAATCTGAGTGCTGCAATATCAATGTGCTATTCCAGAGCTCCATTGCTTTCTCAATCAATTTGATTATTTGGGTATTAATCCTGTACATTTGATGCATTTTGCCATCCACAAATATGGGACACTATCAAACACATTTGATAGTCTTTTCAGGCTGTGGACAATTTGGTTCTTCACAACTTGCACTTTTCGAGTATATGGCCTTGTTCAGTAATACAAGGATTGTCTATTGTTCCATAGCACCCTTTCTGACATCCCTTTTGTTTTGCCAATTTGTGTGACTGTTGTAGTGTTGTATGTTCTTTACATTCCAAATGTCATTTAACGTTTCTATTAACAATATGCCTATCACATTGTTCTCAGGTTTTTGTTTTTGTTTCTATTTTAAAAGGAGAAATTTTCAGAGTTTTATTTTACATTATTTTGTTTGAATACTTTTCTTTTGATTTATTACCTCTGCCACCGAAGGTGGATGGAGGTTATGTTTTCACCTCTGTCTGTCTGTTTGTTTGCCTGTGAACAAGATATCTCAAAAAGTTGTGGACGGGATTCGGACGAAATTTGGTGGACAGGTTGGGTGTGTGACAAGGACTAAATTATTAGATTTTGGTGAAGATTCAGACCTGGATCTAGATCTGAGAACTTTTCAAGTGATTCTTCACCATTGAGAGATATGGCAAAAAACGCTAAAAATCCAAGATATCTCAAAAAGTTATGGACGGATTCAGACGAAACATGCTGGACATGTTGGGTATGTGACGAGGAAAAATCGATTCGATTTTTGTGAAGATTCGAATCCGGATCTGGATCAGAGATTTAAAAAAATTTTTAAGTGATTCTTCACTACTGAGTGATTGTGCCAAAAAAAAAACTATATATAGCATGATATCACAAAAAGTTGTCCGAATTCAGATCCGGCCTATCAGTGGAATATAGAATGTGAACTGTTCAGCCTGGAGGAGACATGCTCTTTACCGAGTGCCCTTTTAGTTTTGTATGATAATTAGCTGCATGGCTTTTGTTTTTTTTATAACGTGTTATTTTCAAAAGGGGCATTATTCAGAGGTTATTGACTGAACGAAGCGAGGTCTGATTGCTTGATTGCTTAATTGCGCATTTGTCTTTTGGATCAATTTTTTGCCTTTTTAACCTTTTGATATATAACCAATGACAATATAACCATTGTTAACATAACCAATGATAATATAACCTAAAGACAATATAGCTGATAATAATAATATATCCCATTTTTTTCAATTGCTCATTTTTACCTATTGCCTATATAACCTTTGGCTCATTGACTGTATTGGGGTTTTTTAATAAATAACATAAAGCCATAATATCCTTTTGAACTTTATGACATTTTTATGGGGTCAAGGGTTGGATTTGTCCAGAAGTGAGATTATGGGGCTGATGGAGTAGTATGAATATCTGACTTCTGGACTATGGCAAAAAAATGGAGCAGAGCAGAGCGAATTGCGAAGCTATGAGGGAAGCGAATGCGGAATGAGCCAGAGCGAATAGCATCTAGCTATGTGTGTAGCAAATCCAAGTGGTAAAAACTCCACATCGACTTCCATCCCCACATATTCTATCGCAATGGATAGAGGATAACGGATTTGAAAATACATGTTTTTTTCAGCCAAGTTTCTTGCACACATTATAGTTTTTGCACTCCATTGAATCACAATAATTATTCCATTTATGAATCACCCGACTGTTTAGGATCCATTCTGCTACCTCTACCCATCATATTTTAAAAAAATTATTGATCTCAAGAAAGGAAATTTATTCCAAACGCAGATGCTCTTTGGCTGCAGAGGATTTTTTTTTTTGATCTTTTTGTTTGAGCTGCATAATTTGAAACATTGAACCCCTCTGTAATAAAACCAATGAACCTCATTTTAGTAATCATTATATCTGCACAACTAATTCTACCTTCAGTGTGGCATTGTTGATCTTCAGTTTCTTTCTGAGTTCCCAACGATTTATTCAGCATCTTGGGCTGAACATAGGTTCTGATATTCACACTCATTTGATATAATGGCTCCTTAATCTCGTGAACCTTGAGAACATCTTTTGCATCGGAAAGTTTTCCTACAGATTGGATTTGTTGAATGTGAGCAGCTTATTGAAATTCTAAACACATTTTAAAGGCTGCACCATGTTCTCCACTTTGCAGCATTCATAGTCATGAGCCCCATTGCATTTGCTACAATATTGTTTACGCCTACAGGCTGGAGCAGTCTGTCCAAACATTTCGCACTTGTAGCATATTATGGGGGGGGGGGGGGGAGGGGGGTAGTAAGGGTTATAATCATGCACATAAAATGCTTTGGAATCCTACAAATAATTTAGAGAGCAAAAAGGGATGATTAAGGTCAGCATGACAGATTGTCTCAACCTTGGCTCCATCCCGAACAGTATTGAGCTGATCGGCCTCAATCACTCCCACGACCCACATCTACCAAGTAAAGTAATATCATCCATTCCAACAGTTGTCAAAATCCCATACATAACACCTTGAATTTCCCTTAAAGATCTGGGGATTTATGGAAGATTTGGATGGATCAAAAATGAGTGGCTCCCAAAACTTTATCCTGTTGCACTGCTAATTTACACTGGACAAACAAATCACTTGATCTAAACTGTTTGATACTTTCAACATTTCCTAATTATTTCTTGATTGTAGCCGCCATTAGGTTTGCACAACCGATAGGCGTAAAGCGATCAGTGGCCAAAACAATAAGACTTCCCTGGTTCATTATCTTGATGAGTAAAGCCCTCCACCATTTTAAAATCCGACTCATCACTACTTTTGTGCTGGGTCCTTCCTCTCTTCTTTGCCTTGTGAACATTCACCAATGGACTGTCATTCTCATCATCCTCATTGATCATTTCCGACACAAAATCCATCACAACAAATTAGGTACTCTGGAAACCCGAGAGGATGTAATTTGGGTGACTACACCCATGCTCCTCTGCTCCCCTTGTCCTTTTTCTCTCCATACTATGTAAGTGTACAGTGCATTCAGAAAGTATTCAGACCCATTCACTTTTTTCACATTTTGTTATGTTGCAGCCTTATGCTGAAATCGTTTAAATTCATTTTTTCCCTCATCAATCTACACTCAATACCCCATAATGACAAAGAGAAAACAGGATTTTAGAAAGTTTTGCAAATTTATTAAAAAGAAAAAACTGAAATATCACATTGACATAAGTATTCAGACCCTTTGCTATGACACTTGAAATTTAGCTCAGGTGCCTCCCATTTCTCTTGATCATCTTTGAGATGTTTCTACACCTTGATTGGAGTCCACCTGTGGTAAATTCAATTGATTGGACATGATTTGGAAAGGCACACAACTGTCCATATAAGGTCTCACAGCTGACAATGCATATCAGAGCAAAAACCAAGCCATGAGGTCGAAGGAACTGCCTGCAGAGCTCAGAGACAGGGTTGTGTCGAGGCACAGATTTGGGGAAGCCTACAAAAAAAATCTCTGCTGCATTGAAGGTTCCCAAGAACACAGTGGCCTCCATAATTCTTGATCGGAAGAAGTTTGGAACAACCTAGAGCTCTTCCTGTCCTGGAAACTTCGTGGAGAAGATGGAGAAACTTCCTGAAGGACAACCATAACTACAACACTCTACCGATCTGGGCTTTATGGCAGAGTGGCCAGACGGAAGCCTCTCCTCAGTGAAAGACACATGAACACCGCTTGGAGTTTGCAAAAAAGCATCTAAAGGACTCTCAGACTGTGAGAAACAAGATTCTGTGGGCTTTCAAATGTCTTTCACCGAGGAGAGGCTTCCGTCTGGCCACTCTGCCATAAAGCCCAGATCGGTGGAGTGTTGCAGTTATGGTCGTCCTTCAGGAAGTTTCTCCCATCTCCACACAGGATCTCGGGAGCTCAGCCAGAGTGACCATCAGGTTCTTGGTTACCACTCTTACCAAGGCCCTTCTCCCCCGATTGCTCAGTTTGGCCAGGCGGCCAGCTCGAGGAAGAGTCCTGGTTGTTCCAAACTTCTCCCATTTAAGAATTATGGAGGTTCACAAGCGACAACGATGGTTCACAAGCGAGCGGTATTCAATGACAAAGGACGGACCATAACCCAAACAGGCCCGGACAGGCCAGCCCCGGAAATGTCAAAATGAAGGTTACTGACCTTGAAATGAGATAGAAAATAATGTATAATCAGTTCTGAGGTTAGTTAGCTACACAATACCAAAAATTCGGTGAAAAATGAAATGAAAAAAAAAAAATGAAAAATCGAGCTCAGTGGGGCTAGACACATGACATTGGCCTAACCAAATATCGAAACCCCTGTCAGATTCCACCAAACCCCTCGGAGAAGATGTAGCTTGAACTCGATTACCCCCTAAAAAGACATCTTTTTCGGGCGGAGCTCCGCCCACAATGGGCGCAATACGCCCACTCTCGGCAGGACACAACTAGATCATGATATCAACCTCCCACCCAAGTTTCATCAAGATCGGATGATATCATCGGGTAGTTATGCTGCGGACAGACAGACACACACACAGACAGACGCATACACATGTCGAATATAGTGGTCACTTGATAACTCGTGAACCAATATGTAAAAAAAAAAAGGAGGACTGTCTACTGCTCTGCCATGGCTTGCAAAGGTAGCCTGTTGAGTGCACTCCTGTTAATTATCTTCAAAAGGTGTGTTTGTTTACATTTACCCAAATATCCACTTTTCATTCCTGCACTCCCTTGGAGTTCTCTTAGTGTGTCTGCAATGTTTGGGGCCGTTACATTTCATGGCTTTGGAGTTATGGAGGACACACACACACACACACACACACACACACACACACACACACACACACACACACACACACACACACACACACACAATAAAGCCAAATTTAAAAAAACCCTAAAAAATGAAGCAAAATTTCCAATCAGTCATTTCATGGTACATCAGAATCCTATTTGGTGATGAAGAAATGAAGAAGCATGGAGGGGATGGGAAGAGGAGAAGGGAGGGTGTGGGGGAGGGTGGGCAGGTGGGGGGGGGGGGGGGGGGGATTTAAAAAAATGTATTTTCACATTATGCTCATCTTTTTTATTTGTAAAACAAAAACCATAGATTCGCGTAGGTTTTCATTAATGGCCAAACCACAAAACGGATTTATGATGAGCAGAATCTCATATTTTTCAATTTTAATAGTGTAGTGTTGATGAACCACTTGCATTTCTTATTATTCTGTTTTTCTTGGCATTTTAACTTTGAATGTTCTTCTATTCATTAACATAGTTCTGTAAATCATAATGTTTTAGAAATGGAATTGATTGTGGAAGAAGAAGAACCACCTTTGGAGGCCATTTTTCCCCGCGGAGCGGGGGTTGGCCTTTTTTGGGCACCGTGGTCCCCTTCTTGAAGCAAAGTTTTACAGCCGGATGCCCTTCCTGCCGCCAACCCTGTTAGTCACCTCTTGCGATACACAGGGAAAAAAAATAACAGATTGTGGCAGTTAAATAAATTGTACGAGTAGTAGTTGTAGCAGCAGTGGTAGGACAGTAGTAGTAGTAGTAGTAGTAGTAGTAGTAGTAGTAGTAGTAGTAGTAGTAGTAGTAGTAGTAGAAGTAGTAGTAGTAGTAGTAGTAGTAGTAGTAGTAGTAGTAGTAGTAGTAATAATAATAATATGCAGCAATGTTCTGTTTTGTTTCATGTATGTAGAATTCCATTTTGTTACAAAACGTGTCACTGCAGTTCCCTTCTGCAGTCAACATGTAAATGCCACAGCAAAGGTTATTGAAGACTGAGAACAACTGGAATAAGGAATAGTTCCAAGTGGGCCAGACACTCGTCTCTTGATGGAGGGCGATTGCAGTTGGCCTGCATTAGGTGATAAAGATGGTTTTATGGGGTTTTCAAAGCTCTTTGGGGTATGAAGGGCCTTAAGGATCTTAGGGGTTATAAAGGTCCTTTTTGTATACATAGTCAAGGCTCATGGAAGACCGAGAACACAGAACGGATCAGGACACAACATAACGAATGGAAACAAGCCTGGCCTTGGCAATAACGGTTAAGGTGGCTGTCTAAGGATCTTACGTTCTTGAGTTGAAGTCCCTGTCTCGCCTTTGAATTAACACCAGGCATGTCGACTCAGCCTATCATCCTTCCAAGGTCGGAAAAATGAGTGCCAGCTAGCTGGTAACGGGGCATTGCATCGGCGGCACGGCCGCGCCCCTAGAAAATTATGCATCCAAGCAGCCACAGGCTGCATACAAATAAATAAACAAGAAAGAGCAATCATAGATTGCAGACCCTCGCCAGGATGTGTTTTTTGTGGTTTAAGGCTTTTGTGTTAAAGCAAATATGGCGGCCGAACCATGTGACCGATGACATCATCATTTTTTTTTTTCTCCACCAATTTATCTCTAGATGCCGCTCAAGAACTTTCATCTTCATCGGATGAAGTTTTGTACTTGTCGAACTATGACGTCATAATAGAGGAACCTATGACATCATCATAAACATGTTATATTCCCCATGGAGAGTTCTTTATAATGATCCATGTCTCAATTTGTTCTATGCAGCGCTTTCAGAGATATAAAGGTGTAATTCTTTTCGGTTTTTTCAAGATTGCGCCTGTACCACATGACCTATGGCGTCATAATTATCATAAAAAAATTATACAGGACGAGCTGCACCTATGTTGTAAATTTCCTGTCAATCGGACCAACGGTTGCAGAGAAAATCATATTTATTCTGTGCAAACAAACAGACAGACAGACACAAGGACTCAAATGCAATACCCTCTCCTCTGGCGAGGGCAATAATAAACAAAAGGAACAACAGAAGTGGGAAATGACAACAGCAGAGTGGAAGGAGAAAGTAGATGGAGACAGAGAAACAAGGGATGTGGGTAACGATGAGGGGTAGGGAAGAACGCAAGGGATGGACAAGATAAATACAGAAACAAAATATTAGGATGGGTGGTTTAATATATGTCGAAAAGATCATGGTTTGCATGGGGGATGTTTAAAATGGTTGTGTGCAGCTGTTTTGAAAACATGGAGGGAAAAATAAGATTGGTTCCACAGGTGGGAAAAAGAGTAACAAAAGAGTGGAAGTGAGCAGTGGTTCTGGATTTACGTAGGCAGTTTCCTTCAGGAGGTGGTTGCTGGTGGAACGCGTATGTCCTGAAGACAATCTCTTGTGTACCATTAGAGGTTAAAAGGGGGGCAAAGAATGGAGAGCGCAGAGGGTCAAGACCAGAATGAATGCAGAAGAAGACAGACCACCGGCCTGTCAGTGATGGTAAAGTGATAGTCCCATATACTCAGCTTCATCGTGAGAGATTCCAATGATCTTGAAAGGCTTGCTTTCCATAGCATCAGGCATAACCAGGTGTGAGGTAGGGGAGCCAGCCCAGAGGGGAGAGCATTTCTCCATAAAGCTGCAGATGAAGCCTTATTGGTAGATTGGAGCTTAGATGTGCCAAGGAACGACTTTGCATTGCGCAGGATGCCCATTCGGGATCTGGCTTTGGAGGCCAACTTTGAAATATGGTTTACCCAAGAGAGATCATGGCTGAGAAGGAGACCCATGAGTTTGAGTGATTGAACTTCTTCGAGAGGGTTGTTAAGAAAGTATTATAGATGGGAGGGTTTGTGGTGCTGTCCTTTTGGAGAGAGAGAGAGAGAGAGAGAGAGAGAGTGGGGGGATTTCTCAGGATTGATCGTATTCCAAATGTTTAACTAGATTGTGATTTTGTCAAGGTATGAAAAGAGGGAAGAGGCTGCTGCCTGTCTGTCTGAAGCATGAGGGATGACACGGCAGAGAGTGGAATCATCAGCATAGAGGATCATAATCATCCTCCTTTGGTATCCATGGAAATCTACACGCATGGCTGGCGGACTTCCTCTCTCGTCGTAGTCAACGTGTGGCCCTGAATGGGTTTCTCTCATCTCATCTTCCTGTTCAGGCTGGAGTTCCCCAAGGCAGTGTTCTGGGCCCTGTGCTTTTTCTGGTCTTCATCAATGATCTCTCTGACTCTCTTGAAAATCCTCTCTATCTCTTTGCTGATGACTCCACTCTCTGCCGCTCCATTCCTCATCCCTCAGATCGGCAGTCTGCAGCCTCCTCACTCTCTGCAGACCTGGGCAAAATCACAGACTGGGCAAACAAGTGGAACATGTCTTTCAATCCTGACAAATCTCACACTCTTACGATGTCTCTCCGAAAAGACCGACTGGACAACCCTCCCATCTACTTTCTGAATAATCCTCTCCAAGAAGTTCTGTCACTCAAGCTTTTGGGTCTCACTATCTGCCATGATCTTTCCTGGGAAAACCACATTTCCAAGCTGGCCTCCAAAGCCAGTCGCCGACTGGGCATCCTCCGTCGTGCGAAGTCCTTCCTTGGCACACCTGAGCTCCTCACCACATACAAGGCTTTCATCCGCAGCTCAATGGAATACTGCTCTCCCCTCTGGGCTGGTGCTCCTGCCTCACACCTAGCTCGTCTTCACGCTGTTGAAACCAAAGCGTTCAGAATCATTGGAATCCCCCGCGATGACGCTATCTCCGAGGGCCTTTCACTTAATCACCGCAGGCAGTTTGGTGGTCTTTCCGTCTTCTACCGACTCCTCTCCGGCCTTGCTCCCCCAGCTCTCTCTGGGCTCTGTCCCCCAAATATTCCTACAGGTCACACAAGATCTGCCTGCAACCCTCTTATGGTTAAACTGCCAAAATCAAGACTCTCTGCTCACCTTCACTCCTTCATTCCTCTTTTCTCCCACCTCTGGAACAAACTCCCTCACTCTCTTCAATCCCACTCCTCCCTCCAGGTCTTTAAAACGGCTGTTCACCACCATCTCTTATCTTCCCCAATCCAAAACCTTGATCTTTTCTACCCCCGCTAATTTCACCCCAAATCCACTTTTTTGAGCTGACTTTTGTCTTCTTTCCTGGAAGTCCTTGGTGTCCTTGCGTTTTATACCTATCCTGCCCTCCCCCCAGGCCCTCTCCCTCCCACACATCTCCCGATGTCCCTGCTCTCAAATGTTGTGTTTGTGTGCTTCCTCCCCTTCTCTCCCCATCTTGTCGACTGCTCCCCTTTTTATATACTTTGTTTGCTTGTTTGTTTGATTTGTTTGTTTGATAAATGTTAGCTCTTTCACGAGCCTCGACTCTGTATAAAATTTAAAAAAGATAAAGTGGGTTTTCCAGAGAGTCATTGATGAAGATCAGGAATAGGATGAGGGTGAGAACATTTCCTTCCTCGGGGCACTCCAGCATTGACAGGGAGAAGAGATGAAAGGAATTCTTTGAGTGCCCCACGTTGGATATGAGTTTGAGGAAGTCAGTAATCCATGTGTGGAGTTGACCTTGGATGCCATAGGCAGAGAGTTTGGGGATCAAGGCGGGATGCCGTACTGTATCGAAAGCATGAGATATGTCCAGAGAGATGGCCCTGGTCTCATGTGTGATATTGAGGGCCTCCATCCATTGTGGGAAGAGTAGAAGCAGCATGTCCAAGGTAGAGTGACCCGGTCTGAATCCGAATTGATGATCTGAGAGGAGGCTGTTGGAGAAAAGGAATGATTTTATGTCAACTGCGATGATGGATTCCATGACCTTGCTGATGATTTAGGAGTAAGCTAATTTGTCTATAGTTAAGGGGGTCCCTTTTTGCACCTTTTTTAAAATGCTGTGGTGTTGGCTGATTTCCAAGCAGATGGAAAATGGCTTCGGGTAAATGACTGGGTGAAAAGAGTCGAGAGGAAGTGCAAGAGCAGCAGAGAAGATTTTTAGGACATGTGAGCTGATGCCATCTGGTCCAGTTGCAGAGTCAGATTCAAGGATTGTCAGAAACTTTTCCACCTTCTCAGGTGCAAAAGAAAGACACAAAGTCCAGGAGCAATTGCGTACGACTGTGAAGGGTGGGTACAGAGTGAGAGCGAGAGAGGTTCGGGCCACAAGATTTTGAAACAAACACAGAATTAAGGCATTCTCATAAGCGGTGAGGTGAGGGAAGGGATGAAAGGGAAGTATACTCCAGAGACAGACTTGACAAGGAACCACCTGGTTTTGGAGGATGGAGACAAGTTTGAAAGCTCATTCTTGAGATTGGACAGATGTTGTTATCTGGCTCTCCTGAGAGTAGACACACACTTGTGGGATTTGTGGAATGATCTAAGGTTGTCTTTGGTTGGATTTGCCTTCCAACAGGATAATACAGGTTGTTTTAAGGCAACTGCCTCACCACAGGGTGCAGAGTACCAAGGGCAGGAGGATGGGTAAGATAACTGAATATGACATTGTATGAATCTGTGCATAAGAGAGAGTAGGTTTCTGTGGAAGAATTCCCAAGCTGAATTTATATTAGGGGCGGTACATATAGGAGGACAGTCCTGAAGTGTGATGGCTGAGTGAACTTCCAGACTCGCTGGCACCGAGGCTGTTCTCTGAGAATGGCCAGAGAGATGTTGACCTTCACAAGCACATAATCAGATGAGCCAAATTTGGGGCAGAGGACAAGCAAGATACATTGGTAGGGACATTAGTCATCACCAAATCCAAAAGGGAAGATTTGCTATTGGGAGAACACATGGTGGGAAAATTCACAGATTGAGTCAGTGCCATGGAGTCACAGAAGTCCTTTGCAGAAGTGCCATGGCTGGTGAGAGAGGTACCAACACCCAGCCCATTAGCATGGTGACAATTGAAAACACCATATATGAAGAAGAGAGAGAGTTGGGATGAGGGATTAAAAGTTGGTCCATGTCATCTGAGAGAGATGTAAATGGATCATTATTGTTGGGAGGATGGTACAACACAAAGACAAACACAAGGTTGAAGCAGAGGGGAAGTCGCAGCCAGAGGTACTCCTGGGGGTTTGGGAGGTTTAAGAGCAATACACGGAGAATGAGAAATTGTGTTTTTGATGTACAGCAAAACTCCGCTGCTAAAATGGGGTTAGGTTGATCAAACCAGAGCAGACAATATGCAGGGAGAGAGACTAAGTAGTCATGGACGTCCTATGGGAGGAAGGATTCTGTTAAACAGATGATGTCACATTTATCGGCAGCAGTCTGGATTTAGAGATCTGTCAGATTGGAATGGAAGCCCCAGATGTTTGAGGTCCAGACAGTTAGGGACAGGGGGAAAGGAGCTGCTGATGGGATCTAGCGATGAGGAAATAAGCAAGGAGAGTATGCCGGGCAGGGGGGAGTGGGGGGGGGGTGAGAGGGGGTGGTGAGGGGCAAAACCAGGAGGTTCAGGGGGAAAGTTGGGAGGAAGTGGAGTGGGAGGGGGAATCTGCGAGGGGCAGGATGATGGGGGAGTAGATAGGGGGTTGGTGCTGACATGGAAATGTCTGACACTATGAATGGATGTGAAGGGGAAATTTTGGTCATTTCCACACAGCCTTCACAAAGTTGACGCCTCAAGATTCCCAGACTGGATAACCTGCGCCAGACTTCCTGAGTGCGGTGGCGTAAGAATGTTTTTGGTTGAAGGCATAGAAGAAAATTGATCTGTAAGCTTAAGAGAAGGCTGGATGAGCTAAGCATTTAGGGGTGAGGTTTTGGGAAATAAGCCTTGGCAAGGAGAAAAGGAAGATATTTGATGAAGAAGAATGAATGTGTTGTTCCTGATGGAGTGAAAAGTAGAGTAAGGCATTTTAAGATACATCTTGGAAGATACATTTTTTATGCCTCTGCCGAAGAAGTTGCCGGAGACATTATTTTTTCGGATTGTCTGTCCGTCCATGCATCCGTCCGTCCATGATAGGTTTTTGTCACTGCGATAACTTAAGAATGGTTTAAGGTATCTACGTCAAATTTGGTACAAGTATGTATAATGATGCAAAGATTAACTGATTAGATTAAGGGGTCAAGAAGTCAAAGGTCCCGACAGGTAAAAATTCTGTTACCAAGCTAACTTGTGAACCAGTGATGGGATTTTGACCAAACTTAGTATAGGTATTTATTATTGTTACGAATTTGGTAGAGCAATATGTAGAGCAGAGTAGATCTGAGTAGGTAACATGCTTCGAGATGTCGCGATAGGGAATCTACCTGTAATAAGTCATGTGTAGGCGTTTGTCGGGTTAAGGTGTATAACTGTGGATCTACCAGGAGATTCGGGTGATAGGTAGCGTAGGGGTTAATCAGTAGAGCCCTTGTATGTCTCACCTGGTAATCAAACCTTTGTCCCTTATGGCACTGCAGACCACATAGACACTTGGTTAGGATTCCTTTAGTACAACACTAAATGACGCCTTCCCCCCTGACATGACTTTGGAAGAAATCAGGCTAGAACACCGCCACAATTGGCCGCCACCATTTACACATCCGAGAGGCCTACCCACCTCGCAATTTTACATTCAGGCTGGCTGACATCAGTATTCAGCAAGGTTTCTTCATTTTCTGGCTTGTGTGTATGATTTAGATGCAAAATGTCATTTTGAGGGGAGAACGTATGGTTTTGAACACAGTGTTATATTTTGAAAGATTTCTGAAATTTTGTAGAAATGGTTAACTGTTTTGTGTTTTGTGTTTATAGTTTCAAGAAATGTGTGTAAACAATCGAGAAAAACTGTCAAAATTCAATAAACTCCACATACCTGTGCCGCCTTCAGTCGAACATCAGACATTGACAGCAGGGTCGTGAAGGACTTGGACAAAATCACGTACCCAATCGGAATGTTGCCATATCCAGTCAATGGTGAAACTGCAAATGGAGAATCCGCGAATGTCACGGATGTAAACCCTTACGTCATTTCCTCATTCTGCTTTAAACTCAATATCTCTATATTTTCATTCCAAACAGCATCATTCATCATTCCAATCACAAATTAATACTATGGTATTAATATATCAAAATATAATATTGAATCACGATTGTATCGAGATATTATCAAACCAGCGAACCGTCATCATCTGTTCACTTCCGGATTCGGAAACGAGATCCGTGTCGATCGCATTTCAAAATCATAATTGTACTGAGGAATTTCTGAAACCTCCTACCTGTACCTTACGACACCCGCTGGGACCCCAAAACATTCCACAGAAGGTTATTATATTTCCTTTTAATAAAATATGCAACTGTAATGGTTACTAAACGCTGTCCCCCTGTCATGTGACCAGATCCTCAGCTCTGTTTGTTGGACGTTTGTGGGGACATACATGCACCAGACGGACAGACAAATGCTGTTCCAGATGGCATTGCCCTAAAAATGCCTACGCTGTAAAAAATGCCTACGCTGTAAAAACTAAAAATGTTAATGGACCCATTGACTGACGGGAAGGATGTAAGGAAGGACTGACTGACTGAAGGATATAATTATGGCTTTAAAGCTCTTCTCCTAGATAAGCTAATATTATTCAAGACTGACAACTCAGATTCAAGATATAAAATATATTTTAACATGGACACATTTCCCCTGTGGTTCTCAATCTTAAGTCATTTTCCTTTTACATTCTTTGCATTAGGCTCAGAGTCCCTTTGACTTATTGGAGGTTCAAAGTGCATACATTCCTGATTAACTCCATTACATGCTTCAAAATGCCTCGTAAAAAGGAAATAAACTATGGCGAAATCCCCCCACTCCACTCAAAACGAAAGGCAGTTCGTCAGTTACTGTATCCAGGAGTAAAACAGTTAGACATATTACCAAAACTTATTTTTCTACCGAGTAATTCTACAACAATTTGACTTTCAATGATAAGATAAAGAGAAATCATCTTTATGTTAATTTACACAGTTAGGACACACATTTGCCGATCAAACTTCATATTTCACTTGGTATTGATGTCCTACATACAAAATTCCACAAACACTTAATATTCTTTCAATGTAAGCTTTTTGATGAGTGAAAAAACATCAAATATTATCAACAACAAAGTTTAACCTACATCACTGTTCAGGCTGACCTTGTTGATTCAAAAGTTCCTCGCCTGATTGTTAATTTCCACCTTCTATTTATCGAGCTTTTCCATAAGCCTTGATCTCCATATTGAAATAGTAAGAACAAAACTGCAAACATTATTTTGTTCCCGTCTCCAAATTAGCGAATCCTAACCTAACCTGCTAGCTGACCTTGCTAGTACATTATAGTTTGTGCACAAATGGTACTCCTTTTGTCAGACTCGTATGGAGTAAATTCAATTAGATAATAGTATTGCACTGATATGTAATAGTTCATTCTTACTTCAATGTACAAAATTCTACAACACAAAATATCCCACATTTCAAATACGCTGTTTTTTTTTTTGTTGTTTTTTTTTGGGGGGGGGGGGGGGGTTGTATACTGAATCGAGGCTCGTGAAAGAGCTAGCATTTACTTCACAAACAAATCAACCAGACAAACAAAGTATATAAAAAGAGGGAGCGGAAGACAAGATGGGGAGAGAAGGGGAAGCACACAAACACAACATTTGAGAGCAGGGAGATGTGTGGGAGGGAGAGGGCTTGGGGGGAGGAGGCGTGGGAAGGGGTGGGGGTGGGAGAAGTATAAAACACAAGGACACCAAGGACTTCCAGGACAGAAGTTGGTATTTCAAAAAAGTGGAATTGGGGTGAAATTAGCGGGGGTAGAAAAGATCAAGATTTTGGATGGGGGAAGATAAGAGATGGTGGTGAACAGCTGTTTTAAAGACCTGGAGGGTGGAGTGGGATTGAAGAGAGTGAGGGAGTTTGTTCCAGAGGCGGGAGAAAAGAGGAATGAAGGAGTGAAGGTGAGCAGAGAGTCTTGATTTTGGCAGTTTAACCACAAGAGGGTTGCAGGCAGATCTTGTGCGACCTGTAGGAATATTTGCGGGACAGAGCCCAGAGAGAGCTGGGGGGGCAAGGCCAGAGAGGAGTCGGTAGAAGACGGAAAGACCACCAACCTGCCTGCGGTGAGTGAGTGAGAGGCCCTTGGAGTTAGCTTCATCGCGGGAGATTCCAATGATTCTGAATGCTTTGGTTTCAACAGCGTGAAGACGAGCTATGTGAGGCAGGAGCACCAGCCCAGAGGGGAGAGCAGTATTCCATTGAGCTGCGGATGAAAGCCTTGTATGTGGTGAGGAGCTCAGGTGTGCCAAGGAAGGACTTCGCACGACGGAGGATGCCCAGTCGGCGACTGGCTTTGGAGGCCAGATTTGAAATGTGGTTTTCCCAGGAAAGATCATGGCAGATAGTGAGACCCAAAAGCTTGAGTGACAGAACTTCTTGGAGAGGATTATTCAGAAAGTGGATGGGAGGGTTGTCCAGTCGGTCTTTTCGGAGAAACATCGTAAGAGTGTGAGATTTGTCAGGATTGAAAGACATGTTCCACTTGTTTGCCCAGTCTGTGATTTTGTCCAGGTCTGCAGAGTGTGAGGAGGCTGCAGACTGCCGATCTGAGGGATGAAGAATTGAGCGACAGAGAGTAGAGTTGTCAGCAAAGAGATAGAGAGGATTTTCAAGAGAGTCAGAGAGATCATTGATGAAGACCAGAAAAAGCACAGGGCCCAGAACACTGCCTTGGGGAACTCCAGCCTGAACAGGAAGAGGAGATGAGAGAAACCCATTCAGGGCCACACGTTGACTACGACTAGAGAGGAAGTCCGCCAGCCATGCGTGGAGATTTCAATGGATACCAAAAGAAGAGAGTTTGGTGAGCAGAGTGGGGTGCCAGACTGTATCGAAGGCACTTCGATATCGCCGTATCGAAGACTTATTTTTATATGATCATTAATTATCTCTGTTTTAATGATATACACTACATGATCAAAAGTATGCGGACACCCCTTCTAATTAATGGGTTCGGCTGTTTCAGCCACACCCATTGCTGACAGGTATATATAATGAAGCACACAGCCATGCAATCTCCATAGACAAACATTGGCAGTAGAATGGGCAACTGAAGAGCTCAGTGACTTTCAACGTGGCAGCGTCATCGGATGCCACCTTTCCAACAAGTCAGTTCGTCAAATTGCCGCCCTGCTAGAGCTGCCCCGGTCAACTGTAAGTGCTGTTATTGTGAAGTGGAAATGTCTAGGAGCAACAACAGCCCAGCTGCGAAGTGGTAGGCCACACAACCTCACAGAACGGGACCACCGAGTGCTGAAGCGCGTAGCGCGTAAAAATCGTCTGTCCTCAGTTGCAACACTCACTATCGAGTTACAAAATGCTTCTGAAAGCAACGTCAGCACAACAACTGTTCAGCGAGAACTTCATTAAATGGGTTTCCATGGCCGAGCAGCCGCACACAAGCCTAAGATCACCATGCGCAACGCCAGTCGTCGGCTGGAGTGGTGAAAAGCTTGCCGCCATTGGACGCTGGAGCAGTGGAAATGCGTTCTCTGGAGTGATGAATCACGCTTCACCATCTGGCAGTCCGACGGACGATTCTGGGTTTGGCGGATTCCAAGAGAACGCTACGTGCATAGTGCCAGCTGTAAAGTTTGGTGAAGGAGGAATAATGGTCGGGGGCTGCTTTTCATGGTTCGGACTAGGCCCCTTCGTTCCAGTGAAGCGAAATCTTAACGCTACAGCATAAAATGACATTCTAAATGATTGTGTGCTTCCAACTTTGTGGCAACAGTTTGGGGAAGGTCCTTTCCTGTTTCAGCATGACAATGCCCCCGTGCACAAAGCGAGGCCCTTACAGAAATGGTTTGTCAAGATCGGTGTGGAAGTACTTGAATGGCCTGCACTGAACCCTGACCTCAACCCCATCAAACACCTTTAGGAAGAATTGGAACGCCGACTGCGAGCCAGGCCTAATCACCCAACATCAGTGCCTGACCTCACTCATGCTCATGTGGCTGAATGGAAGCAAATCACCGCAGCAATGTTTCAACATCTAGTGAAAAGCCTTCCCAGAAGAGTGGAGGCAGTCATAGCAGCAAAGGGAAGGACCAATTCCATATTAATGCCCATTATTTTGGAATGAGATGTTTGTTGTTCGGGTGTCCACATACTTTTGGTCATGTAGTGTAAATGTAGTTTCTTTTAAAAGAAACAAGGAGAAAAAGACATAAAATGTAATAGCCCCATGGTTTTAGCAATTTTTGTGGACAGAGTCAAAGTCCACCAGTCGGCCATCTTTTGGCAGATTACAAAACCAAATCTTCTGCATATGTATACTCTCATGTATTGTCTTTGTGCCAAATTTGAACAAAATCGGTCCTTGCATGTCCGATAAATTGTTGGGGACACGTTTAATAAACAAAATGGCCTCCAATCGGCCATCTTGTATCTGATCTCGAAAATAAATGACTTGCATATGTAACCCATCATTCTTTATCTGTGTGCCAAGTTTTAACAGGATCGGTAAATGCATTTCCGAGACATGGTTGGGGACATGTTCAACATCGGGTTTCTCACCACTTAAATGGCCGCCAGTCGGCCATCTTTGATCGCACCATGAAACAAAATGATGTGCATATGTATACCATCATGTGTTGTCTTTTTGGCAGGTATGAACAAAATTGGTCCAGACTAGTTCGAGATATGCTTGCGGACGTACACACGGATGGGCAGACGGACGAGACCTAATCCATAAGTCCCCGTGTCGGATGAGGTCCAATGGGGGTCTTATAATGAATGCTAAATATACATTGTTTATACATTTTAGCTCGTCTATGATGGAGTCGATAAGAGCTGTTAAAGCCATAATGGTGTCCTTCAGTCAGTCAGTCAGTCTTTCTTTCCTTCCTTCCTTCCATGGGTCCATTGAATTGTTTTAGTATTTTTCCTGCTCCTCCGAGGTGACTCAAGGGATCATTTTGAAACTCGGCAAGATGATTCATGACCTCGATGTGCAAAAATGAATGGAGACCTTTAAAAAAATTACCATCCAGGTGATGATATAATTAGCTAATTAACTCAAATTGTAATATACATTACAGTGCCTACAGAAAGTATTCACAGCCCTTGATTTTTTTTCACATTTTGTTTCATATTTTTGTTGATGAGCATTAAACCGTTAAGACCCTTAATACCTATACACCATTTGACCCTTTAGACCGTTTATACTGCTTTTTGCCGGTCTATATGCTCAATCGTTCACTCGGCTTTGAATACATTTGTGGGTTACAAATGAAATGCCTGACTGTGTTACCTTTCCCAGTGTAACTGCTCTATCATGTTCATCTAGCCTTTGTTTCAGATTTCAGGTCACAGTCCCTCCATGATGAATGGTAAACTACTCCTGATTTGTCACCAGTTGACATTGTCCTTCAGTTTTGAAATGACATTGCTGATGTTGCGTAGAGGCTTGTAGGCCACACCAATCCGTGCACTGCGTACTATCTTGCCAATCTTTGCCAAAAGGCCCGGGTAGTATGGCAGTGTACATAGTGCCCAATCGTGTCTGGCTCCTTCCATTCTGTCTGTTTTGGTTCTTTCAGGATTGGGAGTATCCCTTGGCTATACCCAATTTTGAACAGGATTCCTCTAACTGATCTGATTTCTTTAATTGCATTGGATTTGGAAGATGACATAATCCATGCCCGAGCTGCCAAGGTCCGTGATACACTGCGTTTGTGGGAGATTGCGTTGTAGAAATTAAAATCCAGCAATCCGTTTGTGTGGGTTGGTTTCCCGTGAACTGAAGTCTTTTGGGAGCCATCAGTCTTACGGTGTACCTTCATATCCAAGAAGGCAAATTTGTCTTGTTTTTCAATTTAAATTGTAAAGCTAATGCTGGGGAATACCCAAGAAGGTGGTCTGCCATGTCTCTATGCACAATTGTGCAAGTGCAAAGAGTGAAACCTCGATCAGTTTTAAACATTCTAACAATTGGAAAATGGCCCGTCAGAACAGCCAATTAACACCTGAGGATGTTGCCAGCCCGCTTCGGATGTGTCTAAATAGTACAACCTTCATCTTTGACGATACACACTATTAACAAATATTCGGCACAGCTATTGGTTTACCGGTCTCTGCTGTTGTGGCTAACTTGGTAATGCAGGAACTTGAACGAAAGATATTTGAGTCTCATGAGAATTGGCTCCCATGATACTGAAACAGGTACGTGGATGACACTTTCACAACATGTATATACATATATAAACACACAAGGTAGTCCAAAAGTACTCGCCCATATGGCATTGCTATAAAATGCTGTACGTATGATCAATACCAGGTGTCCTGTTTTATTTTTGGCTGTGATGACATTGAAGGACTTTCAGCCAATGATGCACAAAACAAACATTGAAGTACAAATACAATGAAACTTGGACACAATAAAAGCAGGGGTACACTGAGGCTTACATGTTTGTACTTTATATTTCCATAGTAATTTGGTAAATCATTTGTATTATACTGTAATCCATTAAAAAAAAATCATCTCTAGTACAATTGATATCTTCTATTTTAGCGGACTAATATTGTTTTTATTTCCAGTGCAATAAAATTTAAAAGCATTGAATTATGCTTTTTCTCTTCTATTTTCAAATTACCATAAGTCTTCCTCTGGTTGTTTGCCTTTATTAGAAACATAATTCAGCTCACCACATATACTCGTACACCAACTTTACTCGCTGCAAGAAAAACGTATTTAGAAATGATTATGCAATTTTAACGACGAATTCTTTTCTCAAATTATACTGCGATCTGTAAGTCCATGGCTCATCGTAAAAATTAATCGACTTCGAAAATCGCTATTTTACTACTTGGTCTTGGAACAACTATTTTACACACAACTGAACAATCAGCCTTGTTATTTTCTTTTGCATTGTTAATAGAGACCTGATTGAAAATCTTTTTTTTTACCCAGCACTGCAGTCAAGTATCAACTAGGAAAGTAAAGTATTCCTGTAAAGAGTAAGGACCACGAGTACTTTCGATCGAGTTTGAATTTACAATAATAAACGAGTTGCATCCTGAACTTCAGTCCAACAACATTACTGAGTTGTCACTCTCTGTTTACATTTCTCCATCAGGGAATAATACAGCATGCTTGATGTTAGAAGTACCTTTTTGCGGATATTGTGTTATATTTGTAATATTTTTCAGTATTAAAATCTTTAATGCCAATAACTTCAATATAATGTTCCAAACAATCTCATGCCAGTGACATTAGCACTTTAATCAGTGAGAACAATCAATTTATTTCCCTTTCTTGTGAATCTAGTAATAAGCCATTTTTTATACATTACCCCTTCTACTCCTCCAATGAAGCTTTCATTAACATATTTCATCACATGAATTAATGTGTGCTTTGATGTAATCATATATAAATATGTATGAGTGTCATATCTTACAATAATGGAGCAAATGTGGATGTCACCGAAACTCCAAAATAGACATGTGGCAGAAATAGCGCCAACTTTGGCGATAGCCGGTATTACAAATCATCTTCCTTCATGTTGATATCAATAAAATTTCTTTCAAAAATGACAAAAACTATGAAGTGCATTTCCAAGACTGTGCTGCAGCAGAATGCCAAGTGATGATAGGCCAAGAAGGTACTCCCGCCCAGAGGATGGTGGTGTCCGCTAGTATGACCAAATATCTTTTAACCGATCTTAATTTGCAATGTCTGAGAATGAGACCCAAGAGTTTGAGTGGCTGAACCTCGTTGAGAAAGTAGATGGGAGAGTTTGCGGAATGGTTATTTCAGAGAGAAAGAGAAAGAGAAAAAAAAGAAAGAAGAGAGAGAGAGAGAGAGAGAGAGAGAGAGAGAGAGAGAGAGAGAGAGAGAGAGAGAGAGAGAGAGAGAGACAAAGAGAGACAAAGACAGAGACAGAGAGAGACAGAGACAGAGAGGGAGACAGACAGAGAGGGAGACAGACAGACAGAGAGAGAGAGAGAGACAGAGTTTGTGTGAGAGTGAGATTTCTCAGAATTGAAAGACATGTTCCAAGTGTTTAACTAGTTTGTGATTTGTGATTTGTGATCCAATTTGTGATTAGTTTGTCTAAGGAGAGGGAAAATGCTGCTGCCTGTCTGTCAGAAGGATGAAGGATGTAACGGCAGAGAGTGGAGTCAACAACAATGAGATGAGGAAAATTTTCAAGAGAGTTTGTGAGATCATTGATGAATATGAAGAATAGGATGTGGCCTAGAACACGGCCTTGGAGAGGAGAAGAAAGGGTTCCACTGAGAGCCACACTTTGGCTATGAGAGTGGAGGAAGTCAGCAATCCAAGAGTGGAATTGGCCTTGGATTCCATGGGCAGATAGTTTGGAGAGCATGGTGGGGTGCCAGCCTGTATTGAAAGCTCGACATATGTCCAGAGAGACGGCCCTGATGTCATGTCCAAAGTAGTGACCAGGTCTGAATCTGAATTGATGGTCTGAAACGAAGCTGTTGGAGAAATGGAATTATTTAATGTCAATTGCGATGATGGATTCCATGACCTTGCTGATGATTGCAAGTCAGCTAATTGCTCTGTGATTAAGGGCAACCGATTTTTCACCATTTAATGTACGTTATACTGTGATGTCGACTGATTTACAAGTATAGGGAAGATGACCTATGGTAAATGACAGGGTGAAAAGTGCAGAGAGAGGAAGTGCAAGAGCAGCAGAGCAGATTTTAGGACATGTGAGCTGGTTCCATCCGGTCCAGTTGCAGAGTCTGAGTCAATGCCTGCCAGAAACTTCTCAGAGGCAAAATACACAGATATCGGGAACAGTTGGGTACGACTGGGAACCGGAGAGAGAGAGAGAGAGAGAAAGAGAAAAGAAAGAGAGAAAGAGAGAAAGAAAAAAAAAAAAGAGAGGGATTTGGTACACAAGATTTTGAAGCAAACACATAATTTAGGCATTTGGCCTTCTCACGAGCGGAGTCGGCTGTGGTGCCATTAGAAATGAAGGAGGGGATGAGAGGGGAGTATACACCAGAGACCAACTTGACAAGGCACCACCAGGTTTTAGAGAAGGGAGACAAGTTTGAAAGCTTATTCTTGAGATTAGACAAATGTTGTTTTCTCACTCTCCTGAGAGTAGACACACACACACTTGTTACGGGCTTTGTGGAATGACCTGAGGTTGCCTTCAGTTGGATTTGCCTTCCATGAGGAGAATGCAAGTTGTTTTAAAGCAACTGCCGCACCACATGATTCAGAATACTAAGATGGTAATCGTGACAGTTGGTTCTACAGGCCTGCAAAGCAAGTGGTTGTTCATGATGGCAGAGCAAGTGATCATATAGGCAGGCCGTTCGGTGATTGTGCAGGTCGGCAGGTAGGTGCCTTGTAGTCAGGAGATTCAATAAGAGCCGGCAAGATAAGGGTCGGCATCACCCTTGTCTATCCTTTCTAATCTCTTCTCCCATATGATCTATCTATGCTACATCCCACCTGAACTGGGGCTCCCTAAGCTATATATAGTGCTCACCCTCCCTTCATGGGAAGAAACAGGCATAGACTCAGAAGTTGGGGGTGACGTGGCCTTTCCTTGCCCACAGGAGGATGGCGCGCCTTCCCCTAACGGCTAAACTACCAATTTGGTCCTCAATTTGAGACACTCAAATTGCTCTACTCTTGTTCTCTCCAGCAGCTGTAAACAAAATGTTGTGAAGCGGAAGCATCTCTGCACTATCCTAGCACTTTCAAAACACATTTTCTTCTTATATTTTAACCCCCCTCTATCGTGGTTCTAATAACCAATTTACCCGTCGCTCTGCGTGCTGGTGCTATTCTCAGATTGGCCTGGCCATCCATTTTGTTCTCATTTGTGTTCTGGCACAATTTGTGGCTGGATAGTGTGGGCCCCTCTGCACGACCCCTGCTTGCTCTCCCATGCTGCACCACAAGCTCCTTAGGCCACTGTTCGGGAATGTACTGGACACAGGAGGCTCCGATATGACCAAACAGCTTTTACAAAAGCAAAGCTTTATTAACTAATAATTCACTTGTTTCAATATAATAAAGAACTACAATACAATAACGAATTTGGTAATTCAAGTCGTTGGTTCTTATTCTTCGGCCTTCTGCGCTGTCCTCGCTCCGTACTCGTTCGTTCCGTTTGGGCAGAGATTCTGATGACAAGTGTCCTGACTCAAAGTATGTTCTCGTTTATATGGGCACACTCATGTTAATCCTTTCTCCGCTAAATGCTCCGAGGTCATCCATGCTCGCCCCCCTGCTGGGGAGTTCCTTCACCCTCTTTGCATCCGGATGTCCAAAACAATAGTACGGGCTTGGGAATGTGTGTTAGCCCGGGGCCGTGATAAAGGTGGACAAAGGAACTCCCAGGTTCCATGTTCTGAGATACATTCCTGACATTTTTCCGAACCACCTGGACTACCTGCTCCGTTACTAGTCCCAACCAATGAGTTACACTTCCACACCACCTTGAGTGCTCTCACACTCCTATTTCAAATCATGTGGTCCCTCTTTGGTTCCCCCAAAAGGGTCTGGTACTTCCCTCAGCACCACTATGCCCTAGTGGCATTCTATGCTTCAAGTCCTCTCCTTAGGTACACAACAATTTGGCTATGTGCCCTCTTGGCATCACTGCAGCCTTTGTGACTCGATGCTCTCAGAACCCAGGGTGTATCCTTCTCCTGAGCTCAGGCTCACACTTCCCAGACTTTTAACCGCACTTTTGCACCCTTTGCAATTGCTCTTTGTTTCTTGAAGCACCAACACCATATCGACCTCCATTTTTTTTTTAAGCTGGATCCCCTCTATTTACCTCTCACCAAGATGGTGATTCATCTCTACAGGAAGGCGTGCTTCCATGATCCATATACACACCCTCTTCGCACCACTTCACTCTTTTCACACACGATCAATTTAGGTGCACGCACAGCAAATTATAATTATACTCACACCCATTCCATTGCAACATCCAATCTACCATTCATTACTAATCCTGTTGGGACAAGAAAATGGAGGAAGAAGACATTCTAACCTCGAAGTCTTCAAATTCTAGTAAAATCCAACCATCTGTGGATTTGAGCTTTTACAACCATTCAAATTTTTCTTTACACCAATTAAAACGTCAGTTTGTAACAGCCTCTACATCCTTTCTATTCTCTATTGTCTGTGTCAGCCTGTCTATCTAGCTGTTCTCTGGCATTACTTCCTGTGACCCCTACGGAGATCCTGCAGCCTCGGCCACTATATCCAATACTCGCGTCCGGCTGTGCTTTCTTGTAGGACCACATGAGACCCCTCTCTAGCCATCATAGTGTCCCAACCCTTTTTCCAAAATTTTCGGGCGGCTCTGCTGTAATTTGCCTCACATTGTCCCCTTCCCTTTCTATAGGGCTCTTCAGTTTTTTTCAGCAAACCAGTGATCCAATGATATTTAGATCAGTGGTTCTAACAAAATCATATGGCTGGGTGGAGAGGTCTCGAATCAGGCATCCTTGCCTGGGTCTATCTGTCTAAGGCACCCGAGACCTTGAGGTGATGCTGGAGCGTCAGCCCATGCTCCCTAACTAATTGTGACGCCCTCCTTGGCTTCCACTGTGGGGCCTTTGTGGCACCCACTATGCCCTCGTGGAACAAACGGTGCCTTCAGAAAGTATTCACACCCCTCAACCTTTTTCACATTTTGTTATGTTACAGCCTAAATTTAAAATGGATAAAATTGATTTTTTTTTTGTCACTGATCGACACGCATAATGCCTCATAATGTCAAAGTGGATTTTTTTTTCAAATTTTTTTTTACTAAATAATTAAAAATGAAATATATAAATATGTAATTTACAAAAGTATTCAACCTGTTGAGTCAATACTTCATGTTGACAGTGCATGCCAGAGTAGAAACTCTACCATGAAGTCCAAGGAACTGTCCGTATAACTCCGACATAGAATTGTGAGGAGGCATGGATCTCGAGAAGCGTATAAAACCATTTCTAGAGTGTTGAAAGTTCCCAAGAGATCTATTATTAGGAAATGGAATGAATATGGAACTACCCAGACTCTTCCTAAAGCTTGTCGTCTGACCAAACTGAGCAACGGGGCTAGAAGGACCTTGGTTCCATGGCTGAGATGGGAGAATCTGCCTGAAGGACACCAGTCTCTGCAGCACTTCACAAATCTAAGCTTAATTGGAGAGTGGCCAGACAGGAGCCACTCCTGAGAAAAAGGCACATGACAGCACACCTGGAGTTTGCAAAAAGGCACGTGAAAGACTGAGAGCATGAGGCAAAATATTCTGTTGCCTGGTGAGATGAACATTGAACTCTTTGGTCTGAAGGCAAAGTGCTACTTCTGGTGGAAACCAAGCACAGCTCATCACCCATCTAGCACCATCCAGCACCATCCCTACCATGAAGAATGGTGGTGGCAGCATCATGCTATGGGAATGCTTTTCTTCGGCAGGGATGGGGATACTTGTAAGGATGGAGGGAACAATGATGGAGCACAATACAGGCAAATCCTTGAGGAGAACCTGCTTCAGAGTGCAAAAGATTTTAGACTGCGGCGAAGATTTACGTTCTAACAGGACATTGACCCCAAATATACAGCCAAGGCAACCCTGGAATGGCTTCAGAATAAGAACGTGAAAGTCCTTGAGTGGCCCAGCCAAAGCCCAGACTTGAATCCCATTGACAATCTGTGCAAAGACTTGAAGAGTGCTGTTCGCCGACGCTCCCCATCCAACTTGACAGAGCTTGAGCAAATCCACAAGGAAGAATGGGAGAAACTCCCCAAATCCAGATGTGCAAAGCTGATACAGACATACCCAAGAAGACTCAAAGCTGTAATCGCTGCCAAAGGCGCTTCTACAAAGTATTGACTCAGGGGTTGAATACTTTTGTAAATTAGATAATTCTGTATTTCATTCTTAATTGTTTTGTCAAAAAGTCAAAAAAAAATCACTTTGATATTGTGGAATATCATGTATAGATCATTGACAAAAAAAATCGATTTTTTTCCATTTTAAATTCAGGCTGTAACACCACGGAATGTGAAAAAAGCAAGAGATGTGAATACTTTCTAAAGGCGCTGTATATGCTGTAGGCCCTCTCTTGGTTGGCCGGACCATACCTCTGAACTTATAATCCTACTCAGCCCTTCTGGCAGCTCTTAGCCACTCAGAAGGCAAAAGGCTCGGTATCTTCAATGATAACCACCCCCTCTTGGGCCATACTCCCAGCCCAAAAACAACATATCTGCACGTGTGTCACTGCTGTCGCTGCTGCTGCCCTATTTCACCTACCAGGGCAACATAGCCCTGGCTCCTCTGCTCCTCTGCTGCTCTCAGCTCCAGTGCTGCGTCCAGCTCCTAAGTGGGCCCTGAGCCTGATAGCATCGCCCATAGTGGCTTTCCACCTTTTCTCCAAGGCTCATGGAACCGACCTGATTGGTCATGTCGACCTTGATTAGAAAGTGTTGATTCATTATAATTGAACAAACCTGACTGAAAAACTGCAGAACACACTGTAGTTCAAAAACACTCTAGTTTCTACATTCCTCCACTATATGACAGCATGCATTGCATCCAAAGAGATAAATGACCCACAAATGAAATCATCACCCCAAAAAATATTGTTTCTTAATCGGGGGCTCGGTGTTATCTCTGGGTAATCATAATTATTTTATTTACACAGAAGAATTAGATGGAGTATTGTACTTGAAATATGACGTCACATATTGCATCTCGAAGATGATCTTTTTATAAAGTATACAATCGCATTAAAAATTATATCATCCATTCTATATCTGTTCTCGTGCTACATGTATTGCAGTCCATGGAAGTTATCCATCATTGGATTTTGATACTTTCTCCACTAACATCGCACAATAATGTCCAGGAGTTTCATTACACAAAACTGATGAGAGAAACACACCTCCTCCAGCGTTGTTTACCTCAAGTCGATGAACCATTCATTCTTCCTCAGTATCATCAGTAAACGTCTTTCTACAAACATAAATGTTCTGTTGTTTTTCATTTTAAATTATTTATTTGGTTCGACGATGCCTGTTGTAAGAGAATTGCTGTCGGACTAGTCTTTCATCAAAAAGCATCGTCAAACAAATAAATGTGCAATTATCCTCAAACAGGTCAGATTTCAACATCACAGAATTTTTGTCCCCCGTCGCACCGCGGAGCGAAAGGGGGATTATGGTTTTCCCCTCCGTCCGTGTGTGCGTCCGTCCGTCCGTGCGTGCGGGCGTGCGTGCGTACGTGCGTGCATGCGTGCATAAGCGAAGAACCGAATTCTAATTTGGTGTGTGGGTGCAACCCACGTCAAAATCCAAGATGGCCGCCGCCATGTATGTCTGACGCCATGTATGTCTGAACCTTGTGAGCGGAATATCTTGAAAAATAAGCGAAGTACCAACTTCTAATCTGGTGTGTGGGTGTATCTAGGCATAAGGAAGAACGCTATTGAAAATTGGGTCGCCACGTCAAAATCCAAGATGGCCGCCACCATATACATGCCTGAACCTTGTGAGCGAAATATCTTGAAAAATAAACGAACTACTCACTTCTAATCTGGTGTGTGGGTGTATCTCCAACCCACTCGCAAATATTATCGACTCTTCCATGTTTCCTGCGTCTTCCACTTTGTCAACTCACATCACTTCACCGACGGGGGACCTAGGCGTAACGCTTGTTGAAATTCAGTGTCACTTTGTTAAAATGCAATATGGATTGATATCGAGTATATCTTATTTGCAATATTTCAGTGGGGCTGGATTCAAACAATAACTGGTATCATTAGAATAACCATTAATCACTCCGGCATTAGAAAACAAGGCCGCAAGTCCTCATCGAGGACACTGTGCAACTGCACCACAAAAATGGAATGTGTGGATTTTATATTTAAATAAATTAATATGTTACTCGTGGAAATCGTAAAGTGTATATAAACAAATAAATAATTGAACATTTTGTGTTGAATGTAGACATGGTAAAATGTATATAAATAAATAAATAAATAATTGAAAGTTTTGTGTTGAATGTCGACATGGTAAATTGTATATAAATAAATAAATAATTGAACGTTTTGTGTTGAATGTGGACATGGTAAATTGTATATGAATAAATAAATAAATAATTGAACGTTTTGTGTTGAATGTGGACATGGTAAATTGTATATAAATAAATAAATAAATAATTGAACGTTTTGTGTTGAATGCAGACATGGTAAAGTGTATATAAATAAATAAATAAATAATTGAACGTTTTGTGTTGCATGTAGACATGGTAAAATGTATATAAATAAATAAATAAATAATTGAAAGTTTTGTGTTGCATGTAGACATGGTAAAATGTATATAAATAAATAATTGAAAGTTTTGTGTTGAATGTCGACATGGTAAATTGTATATAAATAAATAAATAATTGAACGTTTTGTGTTGAATGTGGGCATGGTAAATTGTATATAAATAAATAAATAATTGAACGTTTTGTGTTGAATGTGGACATGAAGTGTATATAAATAAATAAATAAATAATTGAACGTTTTGTGTTGAATGTGGGCATGGTAAATTGTATATAAATAAATAAATAAATAATTGAACGTTTTGTGTTGAATGTGGACATGAAGTGTATATAAATAAATAAATAAATAATTGAACGTTTTGTGTTGAATGTGGACATGGTGAAGTGTATATATATAAATAAATAAATAATTGAACATTTTGTGTCGAATGTGGACATGGTAAATTGTATATAAATAAATAAATAATTGAACGTTTTGCGTCGAATGTCGTGTGTTATTGGGAGTTTCTTGAGTATTAATGAATGCATGATGAATCCGAAAGGATGAGGCGTAACCAGTAATGACGTGGCCAGGCTGTGGTGAGGAGTGGGGGAAGGAGACACCTTTAAATGTTTGAGCTGGAGAACCTGCATGTGGGCTGTCATTGTTATGCAACATATTGGCGACGAGGATGGGATGGCTTACCTTACTTTTACACCACCTGCTGCATTCCTGCCGAGTCTTACACCACGGAAGCCTCTCCTCAGTGAAAGACACATGAAAGCCCGCTTGGAGTTTGCAAAAAAGCACCTAAAGGACTCTCAAACTGTGCGAAACAAGATTCTGTGGTCTGATGAAACCAAGATTGAACTGTTTGGTTTCCGTCTGGCCACTCTACCATAAAGCCCAGATCGGTTGAGGATTGCAGTGATGGTTGTCCTTCTGGAAGTTTCTCCCATCTCCACACAGGATCTCTGGAGCTCAGCCAGAGTGACCATTGGGTTCATGGTCACCTCTCTTACCAAGGTCCTTCTCCGACGATTGCTCAGTTTGGCCGGGCAGCCAGCTCTAGGAAGAGTCCTGGTTGTCCCAAACCTCTTCCATTTAAGAATTATGGAGGCAACTGTGCTCTTGGGAACCTTCAATGCAGCAGAAATGTTTTTGTAGGCTTCCCCAGATCTGTGCCTCGACACAATCCTGTCTCTGAGCTCTGCAGGCAGTTCCTTCGACCTCATGGCGTGGTTTTTGCTCTGATATGCATTGTCAGCTGTGAGACCTTATATAGACAGGTGTGTGCCTTTCCAAATCATGTCCAATCAATTGAATTTACCACAGGTTGATTCCAATCAAGGTGTGGAAACATCTCAAAGATGATCAAGAGAAATGGGAGGCACCTGAGCTAAATTTCAAGTGTCATAGCAAAGGGTCTGAATACTTATGTCAATGTGATATTTCAGTTTTTTCTTTTTAATCAATTTGCAAAACTTTCTAAAACCCTGTTTTCTCTTTGTCATTATGGGGTATTGAATGCAGATTGATGAGGGAAAAAATGAATTTAACGATTTCAACATGAGGCTGCAACATAACAAAATGTGAAAAAAGTGAAGGGGTCTGAATACTTTCTGAATGTACTGTATGCCAAGAGGGTAACTGTTGTCGTTGTGGATCTGCAATGCACTCAGGCAATTACCCCAAATGCCCTGCAAAAGATGTAGATTGCAGGCAGTGTGGTAAAAGTCGACATTTTGCTGAAGTATTTCGCAGTAAAGACCACAAATACCAAGTGCCTGAAGTGACTGTACCAGATGTGACCGTTTTAAGCATAAACACACATGCTGCTGAGCAAATTATATGGAACCTATTTTGTGATGTTCGTCTTTGCAAACGTGATGGACAAGCATGCTCAAATAAATTACTAGTGGACACAGGTTTAGTCGTTTCAATTCTTCCAGAGTCTACCTACCTGGAGCATTTCAAGAGTGCACTTCTCGTACAGAACCAAAATTACACTTGGTGACTTACCTGAAACATATATTACCTGCTATGTGCTATATAAGACATGCTTACCTGCTAGAATAAACAGTATACTGCACTGACTAAAGGTAATTTCAATGCTTGCTGGAAGACGGCAGCATGTAGAATCACACTGACTTAATCGTAAGATTGGTACATCACGGATGATGAAGGTTGTGGTGACGTTTCATCAAAATTGTGTGTGTAGGTTCTGAGAAAAAAGCAAATACCTATTTTGGGGGGAAAGCCCTCCCGCCCCCCCGCCCCCCCTTTGGTAAAACACAGGTGATTGAGGTTGTGGTCAAGTTTCATCAGAATTGCATATGTAGTTTCTGAGAAGTAAGCAAATACCTATTTGGAGGCACCCCACCCCCCGCGATCCTCCACCCCTGCCCGTATATCCCCAAAGGGGCAGATTTTTTTTTAATGCCGTGAACAAACTTCGGTATATCACGGGTGATGAAGGTTGTGGTCAAGTTTCATCGAAATAGTGTGTGTAGTTTCAGAGGAAAAAGCAAATTCCTAATTTGGGGGGTCAAACCTCGATCCACTTTGACCCCCAGTAAACCCCGATCTTTTTTTTTAAAATGCAGTGACCAAATTTTGGTCACAACACAACGAATATAATTTGTGCCAAATTTGGTTGCAATTCCATCAGCGGTTTCGGAGAACAAGTTTCAAGGGTTTACGAATGGACAGACGGACGGACGACGCTCCATCGCATAAGCTCCCCTGAACTTTGTTCCAGGTGAGCTTGAAACAATCACTGTGGTTGGTTGTCTTCACATACAGGCTGCAGAACAGCCATGTTTGTGTGCCTGCTGATTTCTTCATTGTGCCTTCTGCAACACCTATACTTGGCATAGACCTTTTTACTGCTCTCGGACTGAATATTGTTAATGGATGTGTTGCTCCTGCACCAGTGCTAAGTACCTCTGTTCATCAAACATCAGCTTATCGGACATCTAATCCTAACTCCATTGGAACTCTAGGCTATGCAAAAGGATTTGTACACAGAGTAAAGACAAGGCCTGATGTGGTGCCAATCCAGCAGAAGCTTTGCCACTTACCTTTTGCTGTCGGTGATGCTGTCTCACAAGAAGTGAAAACACTTGAAGAAGTAGGTATCATTGAGAGAATTGACTCTTCTGAATGGGTTTCACCTATTGTCGTTATGCATAAGAAAACAGGAGGTATACGACTGTGCGTGGATCTTCGTGAACCCAATAAGGCAATCATAATAGACAGTCATCAACTCCCACATATTGAGGAGGTATTCGCAGAACTTCGCGGAGCAAGAATGTTCTCTACTCGTGATCTTCAGAGTACATCAAGTGCTCTTGCATGAGGAAAGCAGAGACCTTACGCCTTTCATAACACATGAGGGACTTTTCCGATATTGCCGTGTACCTTATGGTCTTGCTTCTGCTCCCAGTGCATTTCAGCGAATGATGTCACAGATCGTAGCTGGACAGGAGGGTGTCCAGTGTTACCTAGATGACATACTTGTGTATCCTTAATCCCCTGAGAAATATGAGGAACGCCTCCAAGCTGTTTTGAATCATATTGATCAAGCAGGCTTACAACTGAATTATGAGAAATGCTATTTTAGGAAGGCTGAACTTTCTTTTCTGGGTCACGTGATCTCAGGAAAGGGCATGAATCCAAACACAGAAAATGTGGAGGCAATAACCCGAACACCACCCCCAAAGGATGCATCTGCTCTGCGTTCTTTTCTGGTTTTGACTTCTTGGTACTCCAAATTCATTTCAGATAATGCGGCAGTCATGGAGCCGCTTCATGCCCTACTGCGCAAGAATGCTGACTTCTCCTGGACCAATGCTGCACACACTCAATTTGAAAGGGTAAAGAAATTAATTGCTAACAGCTTTGCACTTGCTTTGTTTGACCCGACTCTGACCACCATTGTGACCACAGACGCATCTGATTATGGACTCGGAGCAGTGCTCACTCAACTTCATGAGGACCCTACAGAGGAAACTGTTGCATTTGCCTCACAAACGCTCGCAGAATGCGAACGCAAGTACTCGACAGTAGGGAAGAAGCAGTTGCCTGCATCTGGGCAACTGAGAATTGGCGTACTTACCTGTGGGGTCGGAAATTTTGTCTTTGAACGGTCTTGGTCGAGGTGGAATGAGAATTTCACGTTGGTCTGCACGCTTACTGTCATTTAACTATGAAATTGTATACAAACCTGGCCATCAAAATGTGACTGCAGACTGTTTATCTCGGTTACTACTCCCCATGACAGAGCCTTACCACGAACCGGATGTAGAAATGGTGGCTTTAGTGTCCAGTGACTTCTCTGCTGTGCACCTGCGGAACAATTCAAGGAAGCTTGTAATAGATGCCCTATTCCACACAAGGTGCTAAGATACGTCTCCAGAGGACGGCCTTGCAATGCAAAGGAAATTGACCCAAATGTACTTCCCTACTTTCGCATTCGGAATGAACTGGCTGTACATGAGGATTGCTTAATTTGTGGCACTCACCGTATGATAGTGCCGACAGAACTTCAACCCAAGTTAATCCAGCTTGCCCATGATACGCATCAAGGAATTTTAAGAACTAAACAAAGACTGCGTGACCTCTACTGGTGACCAGGGATGGACTCCCAAGTAGAAGTTGCCATTAAGTAGTGTATTACTTGTGTTACGGATTCGTCACTTCCGCCTTTGTTGTTGATTATTTACTTGTAGAATTTTTAGTTTCAGGTAATATTGGTGTTACGATTTTTGTGTGAAATGGAGATGACCTTAGTAAAAGGTAAAAATAAATGTTTGTGAAGGAAAAAGAAAAACGCGGTAAAGAACCGGAAGGAGGATGGGGAGGAGAAGACGGCCAGGAGAGAGATACAGCCGTGAATCGTGTCGAGGCTGCGAGCGGACCTTTTCGATATTGGTCGCGAATGAGGTGAGGCTTCCCATGAAAGGGATTACCTGCGACATCGTCATATATTGTGAGTGCAATTAAACCTGCGTCTCAGGTTTAATCACCAAGTCTGTCATTGTTGGAGAAATCAAGCGCCTCCATTACAGGCCTATACGCCATTTTGTCCTCGAAGAAGAAGAGGCTGTCCACTTGGTGCATCTTGTTTTGCCATTGGGATTTCCATATCGACCTCATCGTGTTGATTGCCATTGGTTTACCTATCGGCTCAATTCCCATATCGACCTCTCACCTTGTAACTCCTCATCCACAGTCGAGCCAATACTTGCCTATTGATTTGCCGTTCTGCATGACCTCGATCTCCAACCAGCGTGGGGATCCGTGCACGGACTTTGGGGGAATGTTACAGTCCACTCATGGTTGGCGTATCGTGAGTTCATTGCTTTGAGAGCATTGGGGAATGATGGTACCATAATATGTATTGTTCGTTTGATGCAAGTGACATTTTTATTGTACTTTCTTTAATAGTCTTATTATTGTGTATGTGAGAGTTATTAATACAATTACTTGTTTTGTTCTACAAGTGCATTGGTGTGGTTTTACCATGGTTTATTAGAAAACGCAAACTAACAAATCTTTCTGCCGTGTTCCCTCTCGAGACTCTGAGGTGCACCGTGACCGGGGTTTGGGGAGGTAATACGTAACGCTTGCCAAATACATGATAAAACAGCTGTCACTCAGGTTCCACCTTTGCAACCAGTTTCTCTCCCTAATGCTGCACGGGAAAAGCTTGCCATCGATATAGTGGGACCACTTGATAATGGCCAAATGGACTGTCGCTATGCCATGACCTTAATTGTTTACTTCAGCAAATGGCCAGAAGTAGCCTTTACGTCCCAAGTAGCATCTGCTGCAGTTATCAAGTTCCTGACTACAGTATTCAGTCGCGAAGGAAACCTGCAGGAACTTATCTCTGACAATGGATCTCAGTTTGTTTCAACTGAGTTTGAAACATTCCTGCAGGAAAGAAACATCAAGCACTGCTGTAGTTCTATATATTACCCACAAGCCAATGGGGAGATAGAACGCTTCAACAGAGTGCTTAAGGACTGTTTACAGACTGCAAACCTCAAAGGGAAGCCCTGGAAATCATTTGTACCCGACTTCTTGTAAACGTATCGAGCTTTCAATGTGGTTCTTTCGTGTGAGTTCGGAAAGCTGGACTTCACAAGAAAGGACAAACCAAGTTTACCCAACCCCTCCAGATCAATGAACAGAGAGGTCCTGCTACCTACAGACTCTCTGATGGGAAAGTGTGGAATGCAATTCATCTCGCGCCTGCAATTCAGACTCCAAATAGACTTGCTGCTGAAAGTACGACAGATTTTGAGGATTACGGTGCACATAACCCTGTCCAACAAATGCCTCCACAAATAATTACAAGTTCTCACTCCAGGTGTTCATCATGGGACCAGTCATCGTCGAGCCCCTGAATGGACCAAGGACTTTGTCATGTGACGTGTTTACCTTAAATTACATGCTTACTATGTTTTTGGTTTTTCATTACCAGTTGTTGTTGGTAGTTTATTGTGTTGGTAGTTGCTGGTACTTATCTTCACGAAAAAAAGGAATAATGGGATATGTGGCATGGTGATTCAGTATTCATTATATTTACCATTAATTACATGCTTACAATGTTTTTTGGGTTTTTTTCATTATTAGTTGTTTTCTTCACAAAAAAGGTATATTTAGTATTGGGAGTTACATGAATATTAATGAATGCATGATGAACCGGAGAGGATGAGGCGTATATGGTAGTGACGTGGTCAGGCTGCGGTGAAGAGTGGGAGAAGGAAACGCCATTAAACATTTGAGCTGGAGAACCTGCGTGTGGGCTGTCATTGTTATACAACATGTGGAGATGGTAAAGTATGTATGAATAAGGAATGTTTCCAAAAGCATACAGCTATTGCACGAATCCTTTATATTTTGTTTTAAATACCAACATTTGGAAATATCATCGTGTGTCCCATGACTTTTGGCTCCGATTCGAAAATCATTTAAATTGCCTTATGAGCAGATATTGCTGCTTGCATGTGCTGAATATGAAAAAATGCATCCAGTCAATTTGAAGTAGGGACGGATTCAAATGTAGGGACAGTATCTCCATACCTCCCCTCCCTCACCGCCCCCCCCCCCCCCTAAAAAAAAGGCTGAGATCTGGTTGGGGGGTAAAGAGCAAAGTTATCAATTATCAGCAAAGTCATGGAATCCATCATTGCTTCGGATATCAAATCCTTCCTCTTCGCCAATGGCTTGATCTCTGATCATCAATTTGGATTCAGACCAGGTCATTCTACTCTGGACATGCTGCTTCTGCTGTCTCAACAATGGATGGAGGTCCTCAATGCCAAACAGGAAATCAGAGCCGTCTCACTTGACATCACGTGCCTTCGATACGTCTGGCACCCAGCTCTGCTCACCAAACTCTCCTCCTTTGGTATCCATGGAAATCTCCACTCATGGCTTGCGGACTTCCTCTCTGGTCGTAGGCAACGTGTGGCCCTGAATGGATTTCGCTCATCTCCCCTTCATGTTCTGGCTGAAGTTCCCCAGGGTAGTGTTTTGGCCCCTGTGCTATTTCTGGTCTTCATCAATGATCTCTCCGACTCTCTGGAAAATCCTCTCTATCTCTTTGCTGATGACTCCACTATCTGCCGCTCCATTCCTCATCCCTCAGATCGGCAGTCTGCAGCCTCACTCTCTGCAGACCTGGACAAAATCACAGACTGGTCAAACAAATGGAACATGTCTTTCAATCCTGACAAATCTCACACTCTTACTGTGTCTCTCCGAAAAGACCGACTGGAAACCCTCCCATCTACTTTCTCAACAATCCTCTCCAAGAAGTTCTGTCGCTCAAGCTTTTGGGTCTCACTATCTGCCACGATCTTTCTTGGGAAAACCACATTTCCAAGCTGGCCTCCAAAGCCAGTCGCCGACTGGGCATCCTCCGTCATACGAAGTCCTTCCTTGGCACACCTGAGCTCCTCACCACATACAAGGCTTTCATCCACAGCTCAATGGAATACTGTTCCCCCCTCTGGGCTGGTGCTCCTGCCTCACACCTAGCTCGTCTTCACGCTGTTGAATCCAAAGCTTTCAGAATCATTGGAATCTCCCGCGATGAAGCTAACTCCGAGGGCCTTTCACTCACTCACCGCAGGCAGGTTGGTGGTCTTTCTGTCTTCTATCGACTCCTGTCCGGCCTTCCTCCCCCAGCTCTCTCTGTGCTCTGTCCCCCCAATATTCCTTCAGGTCGCACAAGATCTGCCTGCAACCCTCATGGTTAAACTGCCAAAATCTAGGCTCTCTGCTCACCTTCAGTCTTTCATTCCCCTTTTCTCCCGGCCTCTGGAACAAACTCCCCCACTCCCCCACTCCCTTCAATCCCACTCCTCCCTCCAGGTCTTTAAAACAGCTGTTCACCACCATCTCTTATCCATCCCCATCCCATCCCATCCCATTATCCATCCACCATCCCCCATCCAAAACCTTGATCTTTTCTACCCCCGCTAATTCACCCCAGATACACTTTTTTTGAAATTCCAACTTCTTTCCTGGAAGTCCTTGCAGTGTTCATATGTTTTATACCTCTCCCACCTCCCCCCAAGCCCTCTCCCTCCCACAGTTCTCTCGATGCTCCTGCTCTCAAATGTTGTGTTTGTGTCCTTGCCCCTCTCTCCCCATCTTGTCTACCACTCCCCTTATTTTGTGTTTTATGTTTCGGTTTGACTTTTTGTGTGATTAATGTCAGCTCTTTCACGAGTCTCGATCTTGTATACAAAAAAAAAAAAGAGAAAATAAACAGTGAAGTGGAGATAAGGTAGGCAAAGGGTTTTGAATGAGAGTGAAAGTTAAAGAAGGATAAGAAATATGAAGAGACCAGGATATTAGAGTTATAGAGAGAGATTTATGAGGTATCGTGAAAATTAAAACATTACTATACATGATCTATATAAAATTATTCATTTTGCATCCTTGTCTGAAAAAAAGCACAATTTAATGCAGCGAATACAACTTCTGTCATCGTCCCAATTATTTATTCAGAGGCACATGCGACATCCATGTCTTTATCGCTCAGCTTGGCAGGCAGGATTCGATATTTTTTTATTGGTAAATGTCGATAAACATCGATTTCAGAGATTACACTCACAGACAGAATTTAAAAAACTTATATCGTTAATAAGTGAAATGTATCGAAAGCCGAGCGATAAAAAGTTATAATTGAAACGTGGCTATAAAAAGTGATGGTTATAATTTATTTGATTTCCATTAATGTTTAAATATTGCCATGAGTGAAGCTATTGAAGTGAAGTTATGTGGAAACTGTACAGTGTGTGGATTAAAGCTGAGAAAGAGCATACAGGTATGTTACTTGTGGGTGTGTGGACAGCACTGTAAAAAATACCATAGGTACATGCTCTAATAAGCACTGTAATAATTACATGATGCTAATAACATAATCGATAAAAATTGAAATAAACGGTAAAATATAAACTATTTTATCCATTATTATTTATACTAGTGAGATACCCATGCTACGCACGGGTGGGAGGCCAGAAGCAAACAGACAATGCAGATACGACAAATGCTAAAGCATGAAACCAATAAATTCCACATTCCTGTAGCACCCTCAGTCGCACGTCAGACATTTCGTGAAGGACTTCCATGAAAAACGTACCCATTCGCAAACAAACGGGTACGTTCACGTACAGAAACATCGATCGTGGGTCCATGGCGAATCTGCATATGGCAATCCGCGAAGTTCACGTTTAGAAAGTAGAAACCATCACGGCATGTCATCATTCACTTGAACTCGATATCTCTTTTTTCATTCCAAACAACATAACTCCAATCACAAATTAATCACAAAATAAACTTTTAACAACATTGTTAATGTTTCCTTCATTGTAAAAACTACCATGTCAACAGTTAAAAGGATTTTGAGCTGATAGGTGTTACGGCCTTGGCAAGATCGATGGAGACAGCGATCTGTTAGCGTATACACCGTCCAAATAACTATGTGGAATTCTCTCATGTAGAGATTAAACCCACGTCGTTTGAACTTTGGCCGAAGTCCTTATTTACTTTTAATGATATTTATATACAAATCAAAAAGAAGATAATTGGTTTTGGGTCATCCTTTCCGCATATCTCGTGGGATTGTGAGTTGGAGAGACGACCGTGATGGCGGGGAGGGGGTTGGCATTCTCTCAAGCAGGGATTCAACCCATGTCCTTATAAAAGGTCTTTGTCCGAGGTCACCGAGTCTGATCGGTGCAGCTGTGCGGTGATCGGTGCAGCCGTTTGTGCGGCACCTGGGAAAATAACGTTATGCGGGAGTCCAAATCTGAAAATGCTGGAGGCCAAAGCTGAAATTGGAAAAACAAGCGTTACGCCTAGGTCCCCTGTCGGTGAAGTGATGTGAGTTGACAAAGTGGAAGACGCAAGGCGGCCATCTTGGATTTTGACGTGGCGACCCAATTTTCAATAGTGTTCTTCCTTATGCATAGATACACCCACACACCAGATTAGAAGTTAGTAGTTCGTTTATTTTTCAAGATATTCCGCTCACAAGGTTCAGACATATATATGGTGGCGGCCATCTTGGATTTTGACGTGGCGACCCAATTTTCAATAGCGTTCTTCCTTATGCCTCGATACACCCACACACCGGATTAGACGTTAGTAGTTCATTTATTTTTCAAGATATTCCGCTCACAGACATTTACTTTTCAAGATATCGCGCTCACAAGGTTTAGATATGGTGACAGCCATCTTGGATTTTGACGTGGCGACCTAATTTTCAATAGGGTTCTTCCATATGCCTAGTTGCACCCACACACCAAATGATAATTCGGTCCTTCGCTTATGCACGCATGCACGCACGCACGGACGGACGGACACACACACAGACGGAGGGGAAAACCATACCCCCCCTTTCGCTCCGCGGTGCGACGGGGGACAACAATATAGCCTATTTTACTCCAGGTGTTTCCTATCATTACCCACCCAAAATGTCGTTGCGATCGGTTCAGCCGTTTTTGCGGTACCTTTGAACGGACGGACAGACAGATGGCCAGACAGAAGGACGGACATTTGGTGAATTATAGTAAGATTAAGTAACATAAATCTAATTATTCCAAGCCTTTTCCAGCCAATTTGAGATCCATAAACATATAAGGCTGTTGAATAAATATTTCAACAAAATGTTTGATCATTTTCTGGTACTCAGGAAGGAGTAAAATACCACATAACCCCAAACCTTATAATGGTAATCATAACGTAATCTCATCTCCTTTGTCATTATTTGTTTGTAAAGGCTAGGTTTGAGTTTTAAAATGATTATAAATTCCATCACATATAATTGATTGAGTTTAGCCGTCATCAGCTGTAAAGTTTTGTTTCATTGAAGAGTGTGTTTCAGTGGGTTAACAGTTGATTTTCCAAATTTGCAGGTGACATTAAGCTTGGATGTCAGGTAGAGAGCAGAGAGGGGGTGGGGAGTGTGATGAGAGAAAGGAAAGTCGATACTTCAATAGATTGGTAAAATATTGGCAGATGAAGTTTAACATCAAGAATTGTAAGGTGCCTGAGATTGGCAAGAATAATGAAAACAGGGCCTACATAATGCAAGGGGCAGACTATGGGAGAAGTATCTGGGAGTGATAGGCAGACAGCACAGTGCCAGGTTGTATTTGTAGGGCGATAGATAATTATGTCAAAAGAGGTGGTTTTATTCTTGTACACTAATTTAATTTTGTGATACCTCATCTGGAATATTGTGTTCAGTTTTGGTCACTACATCTGAGGAAGGAGATAGCTGCCATTGAGTGGATTCAGCATAGATCAACTAAATTGGTTCCAGGGCTAGCTAGACTAAGTTACGAGGAGCAGTTGAAGGAGACGTGACTTTATATATTGGAAATGAGGTGATTCGAGATGTTTTAGATAATGACTGGCAATGAAGGAATAAGGGCAGGTGAAGTTTTTCTGCAGAATCGATGGTGATTGAAGATGTGATCACAGCTTGAGAGTAAATAAGGGGAAAGTTAGGAAGTCGTTGGGACAGGAGTGTTTCATTCAGTGGGTGGTTAATGCATGGAATGGTCTTCCTGGAAAGGTGGTGGCAGGAAAGACAGTAAATGATTTTAAATTGGAATTGGATAGGTACCTAGTAGCAGGAGGGATAGAGGCTTATATTAGTGTTGGCAGGATTGTGTAGGTTTGATTCGTCTAACAGTCTAACTGACTCCTCCAGCATTGAAGTTCCTTGTGTGAATCAGTCAGTTGCCCAATTTCACCGAGACAAGCCCTAATCTTAAGTTGGTACGAATCAGTTAGAGCTTGGTACGATTTTACTGTTTGATATAAACATTGCCACATATCTCCTTTATCATTATATAACACGATTAGCAATGCTGTTTGCTGTCAATCGTGTGATGCTCAAATTAAGCGTTTGCAGTCTCGACTTGGTACAGAGCAATAACGGAAATTAATAACCATAAAGCATGCTATTTAACTCGTATGAGGTTTTTTTCAAATTTTAAGAAAATTAATGCAGTGTGCGAGAATATTACAATCAAATATAGTTCTCATCCTGATGGGGTGGGGGTGGGAAGTAATGTTACAGTGGGTTTTTTTGAAGGTGGTGTCGAGCGGAATATTACAGAGAGCAAAGGAGTTAAAGATGAAATGTCATTGTAGATATAAAACTTTGTAATAAAATCAAAAACTGATGATGTGCACTGAATTGAAATCTATGGCAGAATTGAAAGCAGGCATTGCGCTCGCCCAGGCCGAAGCAACTATGGCACAGGAAAAAAGTGGGGGAAAGGCTGGCGAAGCGGACAGCAGCCGGTCAAGCAGGAGTATAAGGGGAAATAGAGGTGCTTGGAATGGAAATAATGAGGTTGAGTATAGAACAGGGGAAGATGAGAGAAGAGATAGCAGAAAGTAGATAAATAATTGGGAAGTTAGAAGAACCGCCTTTAGAGGCCATTTTTCCCCGCAGAGCTGGGGTTGGCCTTTTTTTTGGACACTGTGGTCCCCTTTTTGAAGCGATGTTTTATGGCCGGGTGCCCTTTTGAAGCAATGTTTTATGGCCGGATGCCCTTCCTGTTGCCAAATCTGTTATTCACCTCTTGCGACACACAGGGAATTACCCGTGAGCTGGTACTCAATTTGCCGACCTCGGGAGGATGACAGGCTGAGTCAACCCCCCTGGTGTTAATTCAGCGATCGGCCGGGATTCAAACTCAGGAGCCGAGGATCCCAAGCCAGCACCCTAACCGCTAAGCCAACACCAGGCTCCTGGGAAGTTAGAAGGACAAAATAAAATAGAAAATGGGGAAAAAATATTTAAAAGGGGATATACAGTTTGTGCAGGAGTGTAAAAAAGGAAGTGAACAAATAAATAATGAATAGAGTAGAGAAGACAGACCATAAATTAAAATAAAATAAAATAGAGGGGAAAGAAGAGTTGAGAATGGTGGTAGAGAAAATTAGGTACAGGTTGAGGCAGCTCGGGTTGACATGGATGTGTCTCTCCAAAGCCAGGATGAACGGCTCTGAGAGTTGGAGAAATGGAGTGAGGAGCAGCTAAAGATGGAGGACATAAAAACCTACATGGACAAGCAGCTCCATGGTGTGAAGAAGTAGATGAACAGGAACATGAAAGAGGTAAGGTCTCAGCCTTCCCAGAGCAGAGAGCATCCACCAAGGAATGTGGGGTGTGTATGAGAAATAACATGGTGTGTGAATCAATGGGACTACATGGGGACGGACCAAATGACACCGGGGATAGAGAGGATAAGTAACCAGACATCCTGGAGTGGGGAAGAGCCAGGTGCAACGACTGGAGACCATGATGAACCGGGCCCGGCTGCAGTTGAGACCATGGGAGACCGGGCCCAGCAACGTGACGTGTTCGACCACTTGCAGCCAGATGGCCGATGCTGCTGCTCAGTGGGGGTTTGTATATACAGTTTTGCTCAGTTTTGACATCGACAATAGCTTTTGCTCCGGGGGTCCAAACATCTCCTGGTAGCAGTGCACCAGGTGGGGCCTAATGTGCCAGCCAGGGTGGACCGAGTAAGTCATTGACCCTCAACAGAGCACATCTAACATCTGTTCTATTACCGACAACAGGCGAGTGCAGGATTGCGGCAGGAGGAATCTGCATTGGCAACCAGTGGGCTGAGGGTAGGACAATCAAATTGGACAATCAGAGGGGGCTATCAGGAGTACTGGAGGTTAACACCCTATTCAGAGTGGTGTTATAATTGCGGCCATATATGCTACGGGGAGCATGAATGTCGGGGCCCCATTGGAAAGGCCCTGAACCTCCGACCACTAACCCTGCCAAACTGTGGGTCGAGGTGAGCTGCAACACCAATGTCCCCTCAATTGAATCGGGGAAACTGAAGAGTGCCAGGCACACAGGGCTGTGCTAGGCAAAGACCAATGGTTATGAACCCTCATTCTTGTGACATATAGTCTATTGTGGACAAATTGGAAAAGGCAGTTTGACAATTCAGTGCCAAATCCATGGTGTGGAGGTCGATGACGTGGTGTACATGGGGACGAGTGACACAATCATAAGCCCCACAGTCTTGAATCAGAGCAGGGACGACTGGCAAGGAGAGGCATTTAATACACTACAGACTGCAGTTAGCTTCTGGAATGACTGCATTGTGAGTTGGACCATGAGTTCGTATATTAATTACTTCTTTAGTCATGGACTATTGGACCAAAGCTTTTTTGATATGTAGACTTTTGAGTCCTTGCACCTTTTAGACACCTTAGACTCTTTAGACTCCTTTAGACCATTTTAGACCTTTATACCCTTTAAACCTTTACACCATTTAGAACCCCAAGACCCTTTAAGATCCCCAAGACCCTTTATATCCCTAAGAAGGTTTAAGACCTCTATGGCTCCAATAACCCTGAGATGCTTTAGACCCTTTATAACCCTAAGACCCTTCATGACCCTTTAAGACTCCTTAGACCCATTATAATCCAAAGACCGTTTAAGTCTCTAAAGATCCCTAAGACCCCGTTATACTTTCTGTCTGTAGGCCTTCTACAATAACACTTGAGGGGCACCAGTCATAATCAAAAGGTCCCTCCCTTATCCCCCCCTCGCCCCATTGGTAAACAACCTCAGTACCAAGCTATTGGTAACCTCAGTTGGCAACAACCTCAGTACCAAAAACAAGACAGCAAAATTCACAATACAAAAATGAAATGCCAAAAATAAAGGATTTAATGAAAATGAATGCAAGAACAATAAAAACGAAATAAATGGTGAGGTAAAACTAAATTCTAACTGAGGGACCCTGCACACAGACACAGAGACATGACAAGGGAAGGCAAATAAAAGAAAATGTGTTTGTGTGGTGCATTGGCCGGTACTCAGCCTGAGGTGCCCAATCGGCCCTCGAAAGCCTGGTGGTCGTCGAACAGGTCTCGAGTCACCGCGCGGTGAAACACGCGTTGGCGCGAAGTCGCACCCACAGCCAGCCGCCGGTGCGAGGCAAGCAGGCAAGAGCGCCTCCCTCGGTCTGCATGATCTTTTCACATTCCATCAAAGCTCTGAACTCACTCCACCAGCGAACACGGCACGAAGCGCAGCCGTTCTCTCGCACGACCATGACAAAGAGAAAGAGTGAGCAAAGCCGTCCCTCACACAAAGCAAGGACCAGGACAAGGGCAAAAGGCAAACACAGCCGTTCTCTTCTAAAGCCTGCACAATCCAGGGAAAGAATGTGACCGCCTCCAACGAACGCCAGGACCAGAAGAAAGAATGTGACTGCCTCCAACGAACGCCAGGACAAAATGAGATTGCGACTGCCTCCAACTAACGCCAAGACAAAAAGAGACTGTGACTGCCTCCAACGAACACCAGGACAAAGAGAGACCAAGATCGCGAGATGGCTTCTTCTTGCTCTCCTAGCTTTCGAATGTTCCACCGCTGACGTCACACTCTGTCCAATCACCAAGATCTGTTCATCATTCCATGGCTTTTTAACCAGTCACGAAGCTCGGGGCGTGGCCTCCCCATCACGAGTCGTCTGGGGGCGGAGTCTAGTTGCTGTTCGGGAATGTTCGGAAGACGTCGGGGTTTACTTGCCAATCGGCAAATGCTGTTTCTGGCGGCCCTGGCGGCCTGGTTGGCAAATGGAGCCCAGGGCCTATAAGAACATTAGGGAAAATCACAGGGAGGCAATACATACTGGGGATTATTAACCATACGCCCTATAATTATTTAGCACAAAACCACCCTCCTTATGGTGACATGCAAACACTCTTAACCTGAACCTTTACCCTGATTATATACATTGAGATGGGTTTCTTCTTCGTGTCACACGGTCCATACTAAAACCTACACATTCCTGACTTTCCTACGGTATTCCATGCCTACCCCCACAAACGTAACACCATTAAGAGGGTGTAAAATAAATTTAATAAAACCTATCTTTCATTTTTTCAGGTTTTGCGCATTTTGGTTTGTGGCATAGTGAAATGTCCCACGTGGCAAAGGGAAAAGTCCCACGTGACAAGGGAAAAGTCCCACGTGGCAAAGGGAAAATTCCCACGTGGCAAAGGGAAAAGTCTCATGTGGCAAGAGGAAATGTCCCTCAAGGCAAAGGGAAAAGTCCCACGTGCAAAAGGAAAAGCCCCACGAGGCAAAGGGAAAAGTCCCACTTGGCAAAGAGAAGAAGTGTCTATGACAACAATTTCACCCCATTAAAATCAAATGGGATATTTTTGTGATTTTATTTTTGCTAAACCTCTTTAATCTGGTTAAAATCAAAGGTCAACATCAATGCCATCAAAAACATGTAAAACACCCATTTGGTGTAAATTAGAAAATGTCTCAACCAAATGTATTATGCATAACATTCTGTCATGTAAAACACTTCATAGGTCAAATTTTCCAAATGACAAAATTGATGTTCCCATGGAAACTATTGTTTATTTGAATTTCGCAAGTATCCTGCTATGCACGACATCTTTCTTGTTTGTTTGTGAACAGGATATCTCAAAAAGTTATGGACATATTCAGACTAAACTTGGTGGACAGCATGGGTGTGTGACCAGGACGAATTAATTTTATTTAGTGAAGATCCGGAGCCAGATATAAGAATTTCTAAGTGATTCTTCACGATTGAGAGATAGGGACAAAATCGATATATACCAGATATCCAGATTTCAAAAAGTTGTGGAAGGGATATGAAAAAACTTGGTGGCTGAGTTGGGTAGGTCACAAGAACAAACCGATTCGATTTTGGTTGATGTCTGGATCCAGATCCGACCTATTAGGAGGATACAAAACATAAACAGTTCAGCCAGGCAGAGGTATGTGCCCTACCGAGTGCTGTTCTATTTCCAGCTGTGATCCACTCTGTTCCTCTTGGAAAATTGTGCTACATTTGCAAATGAAAGCAGATTGTGCAGCTCAAATCACGATGATTGTACCACATGTGGCGTGAAGGTCCCCTCAAACATGATGGAAATTCCATGTGTAATTAGAACACAATCAAAACGTGCACCTTGGGAAATTTACTTGTGTTTTGTTTTCTCTAAAACGTTTTCCTTGCTAGTTTGTTCCTGTTTTTAATGTCCTTCCTTCATTTGAGTTCCTTACGGACAGGTTAATTCCCCCAGAATTGCTTTATTTTATTATTACTTTTATATACCCCTTTTATATGCCATAGATATTTACATAAAGAAAATTGGGGTCCTATATATCAATGAATAGGTGTATATCAATAAATTAGCTTTATCATGGCGTTTTTCCAAAGAAGAAGATTTATCGTGGCGTTTTTACAAAGACGCTTTTAATAACAAAATTAATGATAATCGCATATTGTTAATGTTATTGAATGAAATATGAATGATCGTTTTAAGGCCATTTTTCCCCGCTGGAGCGGAGGTTAGCCTTGCGGGCCCCATGGCAATCATGGTTCCCTGTTTGAGGCAATGTTTTTATGGCCGGATGCCCTTCCTGACGCCAACCCTTGGTCGCCTCTTATGATGCGCAGGGACACGGTGTACCTATTCTAAATCGGTATTACAAAACAATATTAATACTAATAATGTCCCACTTCCCCAAGGCGTTTTTCCTGCAGTGATAACGTGTTTAAATAGCTTATAGTTATAATGGCGTTTCCGTGGGAGCAACGGCTTCTACAGGAAGTAAAAAATATTATAAACCACAAACACGTATGCTTAGCTTTTTAAACAGTCGCTAATGCTGTTTATAACAATAAATGAAGAAATTTGGAGGAATCCCGGCATTCGTGAAGTAAGGTTTACTTGCAGAACTGAGCGAAGATCTACTGTATATATAATCCACAAATCTTGGGTTATGGCCCTTTCTGCCGCTACCATAGCATTATTTGTAGCGAAATTTTGAAACTCGCTCCTGCTGTTTCATATGAAACTGAAAGGAAGGAAGACCGGGTTGTGCTCATTCACCAAGCAGCTAGCTTGCGCTTGCCAAGCCAGCCGTTCCTTAACGGTTTTTAATGCAATGCTTCCTCGAATGCTTAAACCACTTGGCGATCTGTCTACAATAAACTTGGTAAATTAACACACCCAATGTTCTTGAGACCCGACCATAGATCGACTGTAATCTGTATACCCCAAAGAGGAATGACCCTTCTTGCCGCTCCCGTTGTGAGCAGGTGTACTAGTTTCTAAAATTCTCAATTTTCATCTGATTGACTTGAAATTTTTAGAGGATAGCATACCAGGCCACTGAATTCAACCACCTATTTATTTTTGTGGTCATCATAGGCGAACAACTTATTTTAGGGATTTCGCAAGTATTGTGCTATGCTCGACATATTTCATGTTTGTTTGTTACTTTCTTAATCGAAGATTTTAAAAGTATATTGGTCAGTTGCGTTTGTTATTCTGTCTATCTGTTTGTTACTTAGCAAAAAAAAAAAAAAAATTTGCATGTTGCTCACTCCGGTTTGTTCACTTATACTTATACTTGTTCACTTATACTTGCCTACAGGACACAATTTAAAACCGATCTTCACGAAATTTTACCAAATGGTAGAGTTCGTAGTCCGACAAAATCCTATATATATTTGGGGTCAAAAGGTCAAAAGGTCAACATAGGCCAAAGGTCAACCACTTTTTTCAAATTTCTAAAATCCTCAATTTTCATCCGATTGACTTGAAATTTGAATAGGATATACATATCGGCAAACTGAATTCAACCACCAACTATTTTTGAGATCAGCATAGGTCAAAAGGTCAACATAGGCCACAGGTCAACAACCATTTCAAATTTCTAAAATCCTCAATTTTCATCCGATTGACTTGAAATTTGAAAAGGATTTACATATCGGCGAGCTGAATTCAACCACCAACTATTTTTGAGATCAGCGTGGGCCAAAAGGTCAATGTAGGCCATAGGTCAACTACTTTTTTTGAATTTCTAAAATCCTCAATTTTCATCCGATTGACTTGAAATTTGAAGAGGATTTACATATCGGCAAACTGAATTCAACCACCGACTATTTTTGAGATTAGATTAGGCCAAAAGGTCAACATAGGCCAAAGGTCAACCACTTTTTTCAAATTTCTAAAATCCTCAATTTTCATCTGATTGACTTGAAATTTGAAAAGGATTTATATATCACCTTACTGAAAGCAACCACCAACAATTTTTGAGGTCAACATAGGCCAAACGGTCAACATAGGCCGAATTTCTAAAATCGTCAATTTTCATCCGATTAACTTAAACTTTGAAGACGGTTTGCATATCAGGTCACTGAATTCAACCACTAATTATTTTTGAGGTCAAAAGGATGCTCCACTGAGTGCCATGCTACTTTGTTTTCTTTTGCCAAGTGTCACTCTATGAGTGATTTTTCATCTGTTTGTTTGTTTGGTTTACAGGTCACAATTCTAAACCGATCGTCATGAAACTTCACCAAATTGTAGAGGTCGTCACAATTGAGAAGCCTCAAAGGTCATCTGGATGTCAAATTTATAAAATCGCCATTTTTCATCCAATTGACTTGAAAATTGAACAGCATTTGCACATTGAATCACTAAATTGGGACACTAACTATTTTTGAGTTCAAAAGTTCAAAGGTCAACTCAAGGTCAAACTTCCAAAATCATCAATTTTCAGCTGAAAACCTGTCGATTTTCATCCGAATGACTTGAAAATGTAATAACATTTGCATAGTGCCTCACTTAATTGGGAAACCAACTATTTTATAAGGTCAAAAGTTAAAAGGTCAACTCAAGGTCTAACTTCTAAAATCATTTTTCATCTGAAAAATCGTCACTTTTCATCCTGTAGACCCGAGCATTCAATGAAGATGAAATTTCTTGAGTGTCATCTATGGATAAATTGGGAGAGAAAAAAATAATGTAAATAATGATGTGGTTCGGCCACCAAGAGGTTCGGCCGCCATATTTGTTTTAACACAAAAGCCTTAAAACACACTAAAAACACGTCCTGGCGAGGGTCTGCAATCTCTGATTACTCATTCTTGTTCTTCATGTTTTAGCCAATTTTAAAAGTACCGTACGTACGTTCCTGTATGTCTGCCATTCCTTTCCACATCCGATCCGACCGACCTCTCTCCAATGCTTGGATCAATTCATGTGACAAAATAAGACATATTAAAACAACTTAACCTTTTTGGTGACAAACACTTTTAATTTCACATGTTTACTGTGTTTGTGTGGGCCATCTGACTCTGTAGTTCAGCCCGATGAGAATGAAAAAAATGGTTTATACACCGCCTCAATTCCAAACAATAAAATCCACGTCTGACCGACTTCGATCCTTGCTTGCATGATTTCACATGAGAACATAAGGGGTATTAAAAAGAATTCATGCTCTTAGTGACAAATTGTTTGAATTTCACATCCTTTTTCGTGACAAATCGTTTGTTTTACCACAGCCTTACATTTCGGGATTTTAGACACTTCTGAGTGAGTAATTTAAAAAATATTTTGTACTTTTTGTGACATGCTTTGTACACTCACTTTGTTTGTACTTTGCACACCCACATGCTTTTTCTCTTTAACTTATATGTTTTTAAACGTCGATTTTTTCCCACGGGTTTGGACGGCAGTGTCTTGTAATATTTTCTTTGTTGTGTCGCAATGCCTTAACACTATGACTAAACAGTCATTTAATCAATTATGAAGGTTCTCAATAAAACTGCCACTGAAATAATTTGTAACCTAGAAAGATATCAAAGCCATGGAAAGAACACAATACAAAGCTCAGTCTTTGTCTGTTTACTATACGAGTAGCCAAGGTGAAACTGAATGTCACTCTGTCTTGGCAACTTACGGTGGTGCAGGAGCATTGCTTCTGGGCCTTGAACTAGCACCCCAGAAACATCAGAGATGAACAAGGACTTGTTTGAATAACCTGGGCCTTCATTCACATGTAGTGTTTCTGCCGAGATTGTTGTATTGAGAATGGAGGCAGATCCCACACGCAGTTATGTGGCTTCCCGCAGCACCGGGGCAAGAACCCAGCCAGCATGCATGATGCATCTACCTGTTCAAATCTGGCAGGCAATCAAAGGGTGGGTGTGTACTTATTAGACAACGTTTAAGGCATTCGACATGATATTTTCCTCGTATTTCTCACCCTCACTGACATACACATTTTCTCTGCTCTCATAAAGATAACAAAGTCAACTATTATGAACAGAAGACACTATGGGATCTTTAACATCCACCATCTAATGCTATTAAATCTAATGCTATCATCCACCATCGAAAACCATCTAATGCTATTAAATCTAATGCTATCATCCACCATCGAAAACCATCTAATGCTATTAAATCTAATGCTATCATCCACCATCGAAAACCATCTAATGCTATTAAATCTAATGCTATCATCCACCATCGAAAACCATCTAATGCTATTAAATCTAATGCTATCATCCACCATCGAAAACCATCTAATGCTATTAAATCTAATGCTATCATCCACCATCGAAAACCATCTAATGCTATTAAATCTAATGCTATCATCCACCATCGAAAACCATCTAATGCTGTTACATCTAATGCTATCATCCACCATCGAAAACCATCTAATGCTATTAAATCTAATGCTATCATCCACCATCGAAAACCATCTAATGCTATTAAATCTAATGCTATCATCCACCATCGAAAACCATCTAATGCTATTAAATCTAATGCTATCATCCACCATCGAAAACAATCTAATGCTATTAAATCTAATGCTATCATCCACCATCGAAAACCATCTAATGCTATTAAATCTAATGCTATCATCCACCATCGAAAACAATCTAATGCTATTAAATCTAATGCTATCATCCAGCATCGAAAACCATCTAATGCTATTAAATCTAATGCTATCATCCACCATCGAAAACCATCTAATGCTATTAGACCAGATGCCCCGTTTAATGTCCATCGATGGATCGCGCGCACATTGATCGATATCTTGCCATTGTGGCGGTGGCAAGGACAAGTGTCTGAGTGAAGGTTCCTCTGTATTTATCTAATGTTCTTCCGTGTTGATTAGTTCAGCGTTTTGCTCTGTGCAGAAAATGGATGTACACAAATATGGCTCAAGGGAATTGCACACTATCCTGGGGCATTGTGAAAGTGGTTGTTGGGGTAATTTCTGATTGTGTGCATAATTTATGAATCAGACATCTCAGGAAGTTTGCAAATTTATGTGTGTAGTTTTCAATAAACAGGGTTTTTTTTCAATCCTGGGATTCCCCTTGGCTAATGTCGATAGTTTGAAAGGTTGAATGGTGCAAAGTAAAATTGGTAATTTATTTCATGACAGGTTGACGTTAGCTGTCTTGTCTGCTACCAGTCACTCCCTGTTAAAAAATTAAATGGTTACTTGTGAAAAGACGAAGCCATTATGTGCCATAACCTGATCAAATTTCAACTTTCTGTCCTAGTCTTTCTATGAACATCAGGCCTGGCAAGTCAGTTTGTACTGACTTTTTTGGTGACAATTAAATCGACCAATTCTACCGTTCTACCAATAAATTCTACCGTTCTACCAATAATAAACGTTCTACCAATTAAATTCCACACACTCTAATCCACCAAGGCCGACTAATGGGACATAGGAGGTAAAGTGATGATGATGACGATGATGACGACGACGACGACGACGACGACTACGACTACTACTACTACTACGACTACTACTACGACTACTACTACTACTACAACAACTACTACTACTACTACTACTACTACTACTACTGTGTGTACTTGCACATACGGATGATAGAAAGTTGGGAATAGAGGGAGTTAATGAACATGACAATTTTAGACATATAATGCTATAAACAAAGAGTAAAATATTGTTATGAATTAGGGGTAGAGGAATATCTAGATCCAGGTGGATCTGCATAGGTAGGTGTCCGGCTGTCGTGATAGGGAACCTCACCTGTAATAAGTTCTGTATTTAGCCGTATGTCAGAATAAATGCGTATCTGTGTCCCCGCCACAAGGGGGCGGGGCATGCTAATTAGTACAGGTATTATGGGTAAAATTCCCTTGTGTGTCGTTCCCTCTGTGAGCAACCCTGTGTCTCTTATGGCAATACATCCCATAGACATTAGAGAGGCCCATTAGCGCACCACACATTAAATAATTCCCCCGCCACCACAATGACTTTGGAAGAGCCAACAGGCAGCAGCCACGTAGTATGCCACCATGGGCGACAAACATCGTGCCAGGCAGGCTGGAGCCATGCCCAGGAGAACGTGTAATTGGTCGGGGAAGGGACAAAAAGCTTCCCCGTGATTGGAGGGTGAGAAAGGTAGAGGAGCTACACACTGATTGGCCACCGACCGTTGACACCTCGGCCAATCAGTGCAGAAGGCGCGAACATTCGGCCAATCAGTGTGGAAGGCACAAAACATCCACTTAGAAGCAGGTCGCTGATTGGAGGACAAGTGCCGGTGACGTCAGAAGGAGCGAAAGACGACAACGAAACGAGGCACTGGTTGGGGGAGAAGGAGGGCTGACGTCACCCCGGGAGTGACAAAACAACTCGCTGGCCGGCATTTCTGTCTCTCTCTCTCTCTTGGCTGTCTCTTTGCTGGCTGGGTCTTCGCTTCTCTTCCCTTTGCCTCTTGCCTTCCCTTGACTGTCCCTTCGTGTTGGACCTGTTCGGCTGTGTGGATGTTCAAAGGACGGTGGAGAGATCAGCGCTGACGATCATCCTCCCCCGTGTCATGCTCCTGGTGCCTGTGTGCTGTGCTGTGTAGCGCGGGACGGACCATGCAGAGTGGGGTGTTCGCGCCAACGCCTGAGCGGTTCGCGCCAAGGACCGAGCCATTTTCGCGCCAACCCAAGCCCTGCCCGCACTGCACGCTTGGGCCCCAAACACCGGAGCCTGGGGGATTCCTGACGGACACACACTGCAGACAGATAAGACGCATCCACAACACGACGAGACATTTATTTTATTCATCTTCTCCCATTGTCTTGTATTTGAATTCTGTGCGGGGACGTCCCAATTTAGGATTTAGTTTCTTTTGTCGCATCCATTTTTATCGGTTCTGTAAAATAAATCGATCATTTTTGTACATTTTACCCCCGTGTTCGTTTGAGTTTATTCCCTACAGGCTCGGAGCTGCCGGTGAGAGCGTTCGTGCTTCTTCCTCTTCCTGCTTCCTCCCGTGCTAGCATAGTCGAATCCGTCATTGAATAAACGCCTCCATTAAAGTTCGTTTGGCCATCTGCGAGCCCACGGTATTAACCGAGGGCATTCGCGCGACAATATCAAAATGGATACACTGTTTAACATAACATTGTGGCTGCGATGTCACCTTCAAACTACAACAAACAGCAGAACTTCACAAAAACCAGAACATAACTACATAGAGAGGAGAACTTATGTCTAAATAAATGTAAATGAGTGCATAGTCTGGATTTCTAAAGGCAACAAATAGTTGGTTTAAGAATATGTATGACCAAGAGGGACTAACAATGGACAGATGGCAGAAAGAGCTGTTTGCAGTGGCACGGCAACAAACTCTGGACTTCAGCCTCATCATGTGAGATGTTAGTGATCTCCAGGGTGTCAGAACTCTATTGTTAAGATACATCAGGTGGCCAATTATGTCCTGCCAGCCTATATAGGGGGGATCCATACTGCAAAGGACTGAGCACAAATGTCTTGTACACTTTGAGGACCTGAAAGCATTAATAATTACTTAATTTAACCTTCCAAATTAAACCTTCCTTCCGAATCTTCCAAATTCTTGGATTTTTTTTCGAAATCAGCTGCAGAGATACCATCCTTTGGTCATGTGAATGATCAATCGGATACAACATTTGAGAGTACCAAGTCGATCCTAGTCCACTCTTAAGCTTTGAAACTGGTCTACTAAATAATGATTTCACACAAATAAGGTCACACCAAAAGGGATCTAGTCCAAATGATGTGTTAATGTGTTAGTTAATGTTTACATTAATGGATGGCGAGATGTGGCAGTGTGTTAATGGATAATGAGAAGAGGTATTCTTGAATGATAAATCTGGCCAAGAGGTGAAAAAAATATATAAACTAGATATTTGCGAAGACAAAGCAATCGCAAAGGATAAGCCTCCAACTTACCCTTGGCCCATGATCCGACTTACCCATGGCCCATTGTTTTGGACCACCATATGACTTATTCACCATTTCAGAATGCAATTTTGCATCAATAATGGGAATAAAAAGTACACTAGATTGAAATAATTTTTTGACATTGACCTCATTTTAAGGTCATGATCCAATTATAGACATTTCTCCCAAAACCTCAAATTCACCATTTAGGGAAAATTAAGAAAATGAGTCCTCATCAACAATATATCCAAAAAAAACCTCAACATCATGGAAATTGGAGGAAATTATTCAAGTTATGATCAAAAAGATGCTTTTTGTTAATTCGGTCACAATCCGAAAAAAGTGGGTTAAGGACATGAATCTAATATGAGGTGCACAATTTCAGTGCAAGTACACTATTATGATGCAAGAAAATATTGGAAGGCCAAGCGGTCTTTTAAATTTCCATTGGCAAAATTGAGCAATAAAATATTAAAAAACGTATATATTTTTTCAGACCACCATTTGACCTTTAACTCGGAAGGGTATCAGGTAAATTAAGTGTAAATGCAGATTTTATATGTAATGTCATTCTGATCGGATGGACCTTAGTCAAGTTTTTGGTGAAAAATGTTAAAATGGCTATAATTGGGTCATGACCTTAAAATTAGGTCAATGTCAAAAAATTATTTCAACCTCGTATACTTTTTATTCCCATTATTGAGGCAAAATTTCATTCCGAAAATCACAGCCGCAATCGAGATACAGGTCGGACATTGGCAGAAAAAAGGGAGAAAAACATAAATTGTCATTTAGTACACCTAGAGGTTTGAGACCTTGACCTTTAACCCAGAGAGGCATGATGTAAACTAAGCGTAAATGCGGATTGCTCTGGGCTATCGAGTGATGTCCATTTCGTTCTAATCGGACAAACCTTAGTCGAGTTATGGTGAAAAAGTTAAAATCTTTTATTATAATGGAACAAACGTATATGGTTATGTCGTTATGTTTAAATGCGCAAAAAACGTCTTCTTCTTCTTCAAATAAAATTGACACCCTCTTAATTAACCCTCTTAATTATGTTTTCCCCCCCAAGACGTTTTTCGCGTGCCCTTTAATTCCTCCAAGGCCCTTAAGACCACCAAGACCCCTGAATACCCAAAATACCCTTAAAGACCCAAAATACCCTTGAAGGCCCAGAGGCTCAAAAAGACACTGAAGACCCAAAACACCCCGAAGACCCAAAACACCCTGAAGACCCAAAACACCCTGAAGACCCAAAACACCCTGAAGACCCCAAAGAGCCTGAAGACCCAAAACACCCCAAAGACCCAAAATACCCTTATAGTCCCAGAGGATCCAAAAGACCCTGAAGGCCCAAATGGTGCTGAAGACCCCAAAGACCCAAAAAGAACCAAAGACCCTTAAAGACCCAGAGGAACCAAAAGACCCTTAATACCCAAAATCCCCTGAAAACACTGAAGACCCTGAAGACAGAAAAGACACTAAAGACCCGAAGACCCAAAATACCCCAAAGACCCAAAACACCCTGAAGACCCAAAACACCCTGAAGACCCAAAACACCCTGAAGCCACCAAAGACCCTTAAAGACCCATTAGACCCAAAATACCCTTAAATACCCCGAATAACCAAAATACCCCAAAGGCTCTTAAAGCCCCAGAGGAAACAAAAGACCCTGAAGACCCAAAAGCCCCTGAAGACACTGAAGACCCAAAATACCCTTAAAGGCCCAGAGGATCCAAAAGACCCTGAAGACCTAAATGGCCCTGAAGACACAAAACACCATGAAGACACAAAAGACCCAAAAGACACCGAAATGGTCAAAGATGCCTATCCCTCTGAAACGACGTGTGGTGAGGCGCGCGGAGCGCGCCGAGTCACGCTAGTGTATATAATTAGGCTATAATTTAATTCGGTTGGTCTTTAAAATTAGGTATATGTTTAAAAGTTTATGTAAACCCAGGATACTTAATTTGACATTATTGATGTAAAGGTTAATTCCAAAAGTGCTAGCCCGCTCTGATATACAGCTCGGAAATTGATACAGATCGGAAATTGATACAGCTCGGAAATTGATACAGATCGGAATTGATACAGCTCGGAAATTGATACAGATCGGAAATTGATACAGATAGGAATTGATACAGCTCGGAAATTGATACAGCTCGGAAATTGATACAGATCGGAAATAGATACAGATCGGAAATTGATACAGCTCGTAAATTGATACAGCTCGGAAATTGATACAGCTCGGAAATTGATACAGATCGGAAATGGATACAGATCGGAAATTGATACAGCTCGTAAATTGATACAGCTCGGAAATTGATACAGCTCGGAAATTGATACAGATCTGAAATTGATACTGCTCGGAAATTGATACAGCTCGGAAATTGATACAGCTCGGAAATTGATACAGATCGGAAATTGATACAGCTCGGAAATTGATACAGCTCGGAAATTGATACAGATCGGAAATTGATACAGCTCGGAAATTGATACAGCTCGGAAATTGATACAGATCGGAAATTGATACAGCTCGGAAATTGATACAGCTCGGAAATTGGTACAGCTCGGAAATTGATACAGATCGAAAATTGATACAGATCGGAAATTGATACAGCTCGGAAATTGATACAGCTCGGAAATTGATACAGCTCGGAAATTGATACAGATCGGAAATTGATACAGATCGGAAATTGATACTGCTCGGAAATTGATACAGCTCGGAAATTGATACAGCTCGGAAATTGATACAGATCGGAAATTGATACAGATCGGAAATTGATACAGCTCGGAAATTGATACAGCTCGGAAATTGATACAGCTCGGAAATTGATACAGATCGGAAATTGATACTGCTCGGAAATTGATACAGCTCGGAAATTGATACAGATCGGAAATTGATACTGCTCGGAAATTGATACAGCTCGGAAATTGATACAGATCGGAAATTGATACAGATCGGAAATTGGTACAGCTCGGAAATTGATACAGATCGGAAATTGATTCATCTCGGAAATTGATACAGATCGGAAATTCATACATCTCGGAAATTGATACAGCTTGGAAATTGATACAGCTTGGAAATTGATACAGCTTGGAAATTGATACAGCTCGGAAATTGATACAGATCGGAAATTGATACAGCTTGGAAATTGATACAGCTCGGAAATTGATACAGATCGGAAATTGATACAGATCGGAAATTGATACAGCTCGGAAATTGATACAGCTCGCAAATTGATACAGCTCGGAAATTGATACAGCTCGGAAATTGATACAGATCGGAAATTGATACAGCTCGGAAATTGATACAGCTCGGAAATTGATACAGATCGGAAATTGATACAGCTCGGAAATTGATACAGCTCGGAAATTGATACAGATCGGAAATTGATACAGCTCGGAAATTGATACAGCTCGGAAATTGATACAGATCGGAAATTGATACTGCTCGGAAATTGATACAGCTCGGAAATTGATACAGATCGGAAATTGATACAGATCGGAAATTGGTACAGCTCGGAAATTGATACAGCTCGAAAATTGATACAGATCGGAAATTCATACATCTCGGAAATTGATACAGCTTGGAAATTGATACAGCTTGGAAATTGATACAGATCGGAAATTGATACAGCTCGGAAATTGATACAGCTCGGAAATTGATACAGATCGGAAATTGATACTGCTCGGAAATTGATACAGCTCGGAAATTGATACAGATCGGAAATTGATACAGATCGGAAATTGATACAGCTCGGAAATTGATACAGCTCGGAAATTGATACAGATCGGAAATTGATACAGCTCGGAAATTGATACAGCTCGGGAATTGATACAGATCGGAAATTGATACTGCTCGGAAATTGATACAGCTCGGAAATTGATACAGATCGGAAATTGATACAGATCGGAAATTGGTACAGCTCGGAAATTGATACAGCTCGAAAATTGATACAGATCGGAAATTCATACATCTCGGAAATTGATACAGCTTGGAAATTGATACAGCTTGGAAATTGATACAGCTCGGAAATTGATACAGATCGGAAATTGATACAGCTCGGAAATTGATACAGATTAGAAATTTGGAGAGCAAGAAGAATTTTTTTTAATGGTGTTGGTACTTACTCCTTGGGGTCTAATAAACTCTGGTACCATTAAAATGTGGGGGCACTAATTGTAGAAACAAACCCTTCAACAGCAATAAGCCTTCCCTTATCCTATCGGGGAAGGCTTAAATATATTCCAGTTTATCAATCATTGGTGGAGCTGTTCATGAAAAACATGACCCACATTAGGCAGGTAACGTGACTTTCTGGGTCTCAGAGCATCCGCATTGTGCACAATCCGAATTCCATCAATAAAGCGATGTGCCCCAGAGATCGGCCTCATTAGGTTGTGCGTGCACGATGATTTTTTGTGCGTGCACGATGCAGAAATGTGAAACCTAAGGCTGTTGCTCGAAGCAATGTCAAAGAGGCGAACAGGTATTCTTCTACTCTTTTCCTACTTTATGTAATTGTTCTCATGCTCTCTGGTACACTCACGTTTGTTACTTTATATGTACTTTAATTTTTTGTTTTTCATAATTAAATGTATTACTTTTATTTTCTTGTCTTCATATTCAATAACTTCTGTCTCCAGTGTATTATTTAATTACACACATTCAAGCAAAACATTAAAATTCATGTTGATAAAACGCAGCGATAAAAAAAATGAGGTTAATTGACTTTCATACCCTCAAGCCTCCAATAATGGTTCGTGCAGTGAGCATTCGACAGATCAGGTCCACAGTCAGCGGCTCATCGTTACTTCTGCTTTTTCCTCTTGTTTGGTTAAGAATAGAAAATTATTCTTTGAATCTGTTATATCAGGGTTGACTTACTAAATCCTATAAACTTGCAAACATTTCTTTTACAAGCAGATAACCCAGTTCCCCTGGGCTGTTGCAAGGGAATTAGTTCCCAAAAGTGGGTGGAATACTTAGGCTTGGGGAGTTTTCTGGGAATGTCCTTTGATACTATAATAGCAGGGACCCATGGAAATTACACATAATGTAAAATGTGACTTAAAATCGTCAAACCCTCCTTTTTCAAGTTCTCAACCTACCCTGCCCCTCCCTGCTCCAAGTCTCCAAGTCCAGGTCTTCAAGCCACCTCTCCCACCCCACATCCTCAAACGCCCTCTCCCATGTCTGCGTCCCCAGTCCCCTCTTTGCCACCTTCCCCCCACCCCCACCCCAACTCTGTCCTCTCTTCTCCCTTTCTTCTCCAAAGTCCTCAACACCCCATCCCCAACCACAAGTCATCAACCCCCACCCCAATGCTTCAACCACCCCTTACTAACTCCATCCCTTTTCTGCCCCATACTCCAACTCTCTGTCCTCCACTTCCTTTTTTTTCTTCAAATCCTCAATCCCACCTCCCACCCCAGGTCCGCAGCTCCCCTTTCCTTCTTCAAGTTCACAACCCCCAACCCCAAGTCTGCATAATAGTCATTATCTGTTAATACTGCTCAGGTTTCTCGGTGAAGTAAATTGACAAAGAGTTAATTATATGTCGGATGGAATTGACTGGATAGTTTGTGGATATATATAATATATATATATATATATATATATATATATATATATATATATGTTTTAACTTTTACAATCACACAACCCACACCTCATCACGTCCAACCCGGGCACGGAACCACCCATGTCCATGCCCCGGAAACATACCAACAACAAGCGCACACATACCAACAAGCACACTCCTACAACACCAGATCAAGTGTAATGAAACAGAGAACCAAATACTGCATTGGAGTCATCAGAAGGAACCAGAAGTGAAGAGCAAAGATGGAGTCATCAGGAGGAACGTGGATAGGATTCGGGTTTCAGCTGCTGCTCCTCTAACCCCAAACCCATCCAAGCGCAGTCAGGTGAATCTTCCAGAAAATTTTCTGCAAGAATTCACTTCTCCTAAGACAAATAGATAAATAAATCGATAAATAAAGAAGAAACAAGAATTAGAATGAATAAAGAGAAATATGAAAATAAGTAATAACAAAAAGAGCAGAGCACAGCCCATCAATGATGTGTCTTGACGTTTATTTACCTGAGGTTTGCAAAAATATAAAAACTCCTTCATCTGACCTCAAGCACCAGCATGTGACGGGAATCATCCACATGGTGAATAACACGGGACTTGTGGTCTATTGGCCTGAGGAAGCCTGCTGTGAAGCGGGTGAAACGTCGCCTGAGACCGGGTCTCTTCTTGCTTATTTGCTCAAATTTGCGGAGTAGATCTAGTTTTACTTTCTGGTTGGAAGTGCCTTTCTTTCTTTAAATTTAAAAAAAAAAATATATATATATATATATATATATATATATATATATATACAGTACATATATAAAGCGTGGTGTTGGCTTAATGGTTAAGGTGGCTGGTTTAAGATCTTAGGGTTCTTGAGTTGAAGCCCCTGTCGTTCCATTGAAATAACACCAAATGGGTTGACTCAGCCAGGTTGACTAGACAACAAGGACCAGCTTATTGGCAATGGGTGGGCACAGTGGCACAGCTGTGCTTCCATAAAAGGATGCGCAGAGACTGACGCACTCTCGTCTTTATAAAGACTCGATTTTCACTGGGAGTAAAGGCATGCAACGATTGCTTTCTGTCTGGCTATTTAATGGTTATATTATGGAGCATATTATTTGGATTACTTTGCATATTCTAAACTTGCTGCTTCATCTTACTATAATTCACCAAATGTCCGTCTGTCCGTCTGTTCCCAGGTACCGCAAAAACGGCTGAACCGATCGCAACGAAATTTTGGGTGGGTAATCCTGGGACCCCCTGGAGTAAAACAGGCCGTATTGTTTTTCCAATTTTACCAATTTCCAATTTTTCGAATTTTCCAGTTTTTCCAAACACGATGGAATAATATTTACCGATATGAGCAGTGATGTGGCTTTTATTGAAATTCTACAAATACTGTTTAGATTTTCATGATTTGCGTGTGATATGATTTAACGGATGTTAATATGAATCGTTTAAAATAAAAAAAAGCCTTCAATTTCCGATATTTTCCTTTTTATTTGGGTCTCCCAATTGAAGCTCCGCCCATAGGGCTTGTCATTTAAATGCAACCTAGCTAGTTAACATGACAATGACAAAAGTCGTCATCAGACACAATAACGAAGCGAATGCCATTCCAGGTTCGAGATCCCATTATTACCTCTGTCTCAACAGAGCATGTGGTGCAAAAGAGTGTTCTCTGCTCAGAAAGGACATCTATAGTTTCATCTTTTGGACCAGACTGCATATGCTCTGGGATATTAACAGGTGTCCTGGGCAGGAGAGATAAGCATTTCGTTTGTTCTGGTAATAAACGCGAGGGAGTTCGTCTGGCAAGCACAACCCTCATGCAGTGGAATAAACTCTGTGATATCTTCAAAGCGTTTTCGAACTGCTCTATTTAATTTGACCAAGGTGCCATTTAAGCAGACATTTAAGCCCTTTTCAGACGATTAAAAGAGCTCCATCACACGAGTTAAATCGATGCTAATCATGAAGTTTCACAATAAAATTAAGTGAATCAATTTTTTTAATGTGTGAAAAGTCTTTTTAAGAATATCACAAACATCAAATACATTTGTAGAATATAGATTTATGGATTCTGGCAAAAGCGAGTAAATGGCGTGTCTGCACTCATACATCAACTCAGTTCTGTCCAGTCTGATTAATTTTGTCCTGTTATTACTAATTTTATCTCTGCTATTACTAAGATTCCTTTCTCCACAGGTTGTGTGCTTCCTCTTCTTCAACAAAACCCTCTTCCCACCATCCATCCAATATCAATCATCTTTATCTTTCTATTTATATATATATATATATATATATATATATATATATATATATATATATATATATATATATATATATATATATATGTATATATATATATATATATATATTGTTGCAGACGCGGTTTTAGATGTTATTTTACTGAGCGGTTGGTATTACCGCGTCCGAACAGTTACTCCCCGATTAGCCCGATTCCACCCGACGTTGACCAGATCGCCCCACAGATATTCAATCGGGAAACCTCTAAAGCGACCGAAAGAGAAGGAAAAGAGAAGAAGAAGACAGAGTACGGAGGAAGAACAGATTTATTATACACACACAAGCAAAAAGAAGAGCGACCAAAATTATTTACAAGCAATGGATGGAAAAAGCAGCCACACAGTGCATCGTTAGCTTATTCTATTCAATTTACTTAATCCCAAGACAACGAGTAGGACAGGACGTTCACACTTACACAGGGGATATTGCAGGCAGGTAGGGCTTGAGGTGTATTGCTTGAGAGGGAGGCAAGGTCGGAGGCAGCAGCTCTCAATTCCTCGCGGTTTTTGGCGGGAAAACCCTCCGTCGCATATCCGCTGCTGTAGACGTCACGCGCTGGTTCGGCACACCTGCGCCTCTTCTTCTGGTGGAGCCGTCTCCCTCCTTTCAGCGCGTCTCTCCAAAGCTGGTTTCCTTGCCGAGTACCTCTCCTCTTTGGCTTGGAGCGTTTCGCATCTCACCGCTCCTCTTGGTGCCGCCTCTTCGCTCATCTCCCAGGTCATCTTATAAAGCAGTCCCTTACAGTTGCTTTTATAACTCGGGGTGGAATCAAGCCGCCGGCTGCGAGGGCACGCCTACCGGTTCGCTCGCCGCGGTGCTGATTGGACATGCGACCCTCTGGCTCACTCCTCCCCTCTATGACGAGGTGGAGACACGCCTTTCTTCTCCGAGGTTAGCACATGGGCAATGGCGGCTTGCGGGATTGAACACAACTCGCACCCTTTTGAAAGGAACTTTGGAGAGCGGAGATGATTGAGGAAATTGGAAGGGCCTACGCTTATTTTGTTTGATACAATGCAAAGTCAATGTAGTGGGAAACACATATTTAACCTACATAGAATAAGGAAATACACTATTTAAAAAGATATATCGTGGCCTGCGTGTAAGTTTCATGGAATTAACTAGGAGTGGTGTCTGCGACCATTATTTACATTACCAGGGTATTACCATACTTTTGTAATGTTCACATTGTAACGTTTCCACATTCGTTACACTTCCTCCAAAATTGTTACACTTCTTAAAAACTGTTACACTTCTCAAATTCGTTACCCACTTCTCAAAACCGTTACACTGCACCCTCCTTTCTTCAGGCCCGTACTCGGGCCTACTAAACGAACTTAGTGTGACACGTAGGTGTAATTCCCTCTACAATTAACCTGACCCTGAGTGTGACAATCTTAAAACACAAATAAGTATGTCCCCCTATTGCATTGCACCCTGTCTAACAGACTCAAGCCCACAGCTAACCGAATTACGGAATTATTCTCAAACTATACATTTACGGTGGGGAGCATTATTTACAATGACGTGATTTCTTATTTACAACGCAACCCAGGACCTGTGTTTTTTTTTTTGTTTTTTTTAGGGAACAAGAAAAAGCAATTCCTGTTGGGAGGGAGGAGACAGCACGCATTGCATCGATGCACCAGTACCAATACCACCAAAGCACCCAAAAGCACCAAAAGCACCACAAAGCACCAAAAGCACCACTCGGTGCGCAGTCACCATGGTTCATAATAAACACAACAAAACAACTGGTGGTGGTCTTCTCTTTCTCTGCTGGGCCGATGTTCTTCCTGACGTCTTCTGGCTTCATGCGGCCTACTTGGAAATATAAAAAAGCACAACTTGTGTTCGTTTTTTATTTAGGGCCTCAGGGGCCAACTAAGGGTGGTCCACCTGTTTGGCATAGGTGCCACCTTACCGAGGTCCGCAAGCAAGATTCCCTGGCCACTATGGCCGGTCTCCAACAGAGGTGCCCTGCCCCAGAACCTGGGGTCCATCAAGTGGTACTTGGCCGCAGAACAGCGGTCCATAAAGTGGTACATCAACGCAATGCATGCTGGTTCTGGGAATCTCGGGCGCACAATGGCCACCTCACGCACGCTCCCCTCGGCACCCAATGGCGCACAGGTCATGTGGGAGACAAAAGAAAGACAATTGAGCGAGGGGTAAGGTCACAAGGGTACACGTCAATAAGGCAATGCAAGGCGAAATGCGTACGGAGGGCGAAGTGAGAAAGCTCGTCCCTACCGTACGTCACCCCCCTGTCACCTACACTACCCTTGCCCTTACCCCATATTTACAAAATCTACCCATTTACAAATTCGTCACTACTGTCACGTCTTCCCCATATTTCTCCTATACCAAATTCGTCGCCACAATCCCTCTACTTCAAAATTTGCCATCACCAAATTCATCATCAATCCTCATAAGGAGGCAGAGATGGAACATCAAAGCACAATGTCACACCCACGTCATGATGCGTCTCACAATCCAAACATTTGCATCATAAAAAATAATCAAAACATGGCATGGTGCGGAGTACCTGTCACCTCAGGTGAGTGGATGCAGATGGTGCGAGGAGACTTCATCCTAACTACTTTCTAAATGACATTAACACACTTTACACTACCCGGGGTCTCTCCCTGCCAATCCATTGGCCAACTTACACTATGGGTTCTAAAAACCAATTCCCATTGACCAAACTGTGGTGCTTCTCAATTTGGGGTCTCACTCCCCCGATTCATCTCCCGGTGCCTTCGCACAATTTCTGGGCTGCGGCGTGTAGCTCTCCCAGCAGGTCTACCCACCTGCACACCTCCACCACTGCAGTTGCCACCCGAGCTTACCTAGCTCCTCACCCTAACCTAACTAACTGGGGAAGGCCCTCTCCTGGCTCTGTCACCCCCTGGTGCCCTCTGGCACTGGGCTACCCGGGTCCGTCCTCCGGATCCTCGGGCCCCATCCACAACAACTACTACCGGCTCCCAGAGCCCACCTGCGGCCTCACCTGGCCGACATCCTCACAGTGGTGGAGCGCCCAACCAACTACACACACTAACAGGCTACACGCCCAGCCATTTCCACAACACTAATGCACCCATCCAAAGACCATTCTTTCACCCGCACCACAGATGCCAATATCCAACCACAATTTACCTGTACCCTCTACCTAACACTTACACTACCCGCCCCGGGTATCCGTGATGGGGGTCCACTCTTCCCCCATTCACACCATCCACTCCACTCCACAATTTCCACCATACTCACTCCACGACCATCCATTCCAATACTCCATTTATTCCACACTACCATTCTCCATACCTGCTGTTGCACACCTGTGCCCTCACACCTGGTGCCACCTGCACCCTCCTTTCTTCCTGGACCATTTGGTCAACACAACACGCAATCACCACTACTCCCTCATACACTGCTCCATTCACCTGTTCAGTTGCACACCTGTGCAATCACACCTGTTCAATTCTCACCTGTTCAATCTTCACACACACGGCATCATCTCAGCTAACTACTCCCTTCTGAAACTTGCGCTTCCCAGTCGTCCCTTTAAACTATTGCGCTCCCACGTCATTATCATCCACACTAAACTACCTGCGTCCCCACTACAGGTATCAGTCACTAACTAACCTTAACGTTACCTAATGTCATCTTCTAGGGCCCTATCAATATCCTAACCCACCCGGGCTAGTTTTCACTGCCATACACCCCATAAACTATAGCGCATTTGCCCCCACTGTGAGGGATGGTGGATTTGCCATCCCACCACATCGGGGGTCTCTCACTACCAATTTTGCTCACCCAAATTCCAACCAATTCAAAATTTTTCCATTTACTGTCAATTTTATTCACTATTATAAATTTCGTATCAAATCACTACCATCATCAAATTTTGCTTTTTTCTAATTTCGGGGCCAAAACACTATCCTCATCACCCGTCTACTTATTACATCCTCTCGGTGCGCCAATTCACGTCTACTAAAGCTCGGCTTCGTACAGCCGAGCCATGAACGCGGGTTCTTTTGTGCCGGCGGCTGGATGCGTCCCGCATTCGGGGCAGGGACGGGGGCTTACCCGAGCCGAGATCCCACGCACCACCTCGGCGTGGAGCCATCCAATGTCCCGATCTCGACCTGCCGGCATGTCTCAATAGCAAGTGGTCGCCATGACGACCCTTCCTATCGAGCTGCCCGCTCCGCCTAGTGGAGCCCGGACGCGGCCGTTCCAAGCGAGGCACAGCGTGGATCGCGTACGGCGGTTCTTTCGAAACCGCCGTGGTTCGGATCCCCGCTGGTCCTCGCGGCACGCGAAGCTGCCCGACGCGCACCGAGGGCCCGATTCGGCTATAAGTCGTTCTAACCTTTAACCCGGTTACCGTCGATGCCTCACCTGGATGCTTACAAGCATACGCTACCCCTTTCTTGCTCATACCTCCTGCTGTTTCCATGCTCCTCGTACCTTTCCTTACACACCTCGGTACACTCATTCCACTCCCAGCCTTGGTCACACACCTGACCACCGAACACCTTGGCACACATTCGTCGCTCGCACACCTCACCAACACACCTCTTTGCTCCCCCTCCTCGGTCACCTCCTCTGTGACCATCACAGGTGTGCTCTTACTCGCACACCCAACCACGTGCCTCACGACCAACTCAAATGTGCATTCCCACACACGCTCTACCATTCCAGGTGTGCATCCTTCCATTCCAGGTGTACATCCTCGCTCACCTGTCATAACCAACTCACGCTCCGTGTCACTTTCACTACTCTCACCTCCACTCTCGGTCGCGCACTCACCCTTACTCTCGACAGCACACTCTTTCCTCATGCACCCGTCCGTTACACACCTTTCTCGCGCATCCTCTTGCGCACACTTTTTCGTTACTCCCTCTGTAACACTCGCCAGACCGCGCTTCCATGTGCTCCCTCGCACACACGCTTCGACCAACTCACTCTTGACGGCACACTCACTCCTCGGCGTGCACTTTTTCCTCACACACCCCATGGTCGGACATTCTCGCACACCTCTTTTTTCGCACACCAGACTTGTCGCACACTTCACCAACGGCCTTTCACGAACACCCGGATCCAAACCAATCCCCAAGCCGACAGAAGCTTTCCTCACATCATATACATTGCCACTCACCTCCGTACCTCGTCGTCGCACCTCCTCTGCCACCTGCAAACTTTTTATTTGGTTAGTGAGCACCTCATCATGATTTGAACACAGACCTTGTACATATTCCATGACTTCCTCCTTTATCTCCCTCTTAGTTTCCCTCCGTCTCTTCTTAATTTCACTCACCCCCTCATCCACCTCCTCTAATTTTTCCTTTACCTCCTTCATCTCCCGGTGCGCCCCCTCTATCTCTTCCTCTAACGCCACCTTAACCGTTTCTATGTGCGTCCTCACCTCTCGGTCCTTCGTCTCCATTACTTCTGTCACCTCCTCCAACTTCTTCGTCAACCCCTCATGTACCATCTGACATTCCTTTTGTGTTGCTATTAATTCGTTTTTAATGTCCTTTTGTGTCGCTTTTAAACCCCCGATAATTGCAGTGTACTTTTCCACTTGGTCCGCTAGTTCCCTTTGTCCGACTGTCAGCTGTTCTACTCCCTTCGTCAGACCCTCTATTCCCCCCTGTAACTTAGCCGTATTATTTCTCACCTCTTTCTCCATACGCTTCTCACCTCGCTTTACCTCCTCGCGTAGCCCCGAAACCTCCTCACTTACCCCTCGTCGTATCTCCTCCATCTCTTTTGTAGATGCCACCCTCATCTGTCCCAATTCATCCCTCTGAGCATCCAATTTGGTTTCTACCCCGATTTTTACCTCCTCTATCTGCTCTCCCATTTGTTTGATTTCCCTGGCAGATTGTTCCCCTATTTCCCGCAATTTGTCCTCCATCCTATTTTCTAACCCCATTAACCCATTTTTCACCTCTTTTATCCCGTTGTCTAACCCCTCAAAATTATTGTCTAACTTCTCACCGGTACCCCTCGCTTCGTCCCTCATTACCCCCATTTGGTTATTCTGAGCCTCCATCCGGTTCCCCATTACCCCCATTTTTGCTTCCAATCGCTCACCCTGAGCCTCCATACTGTTTTTCAAACCTCCAATTTGGTCTCCCATTTGTCCCATAAGGGCCCTCATTTGCAGGAAGAAAAGGTTCGAATCCACCAGCGGCGCTGCTACGGTCGCGGGCGCGGTCGCCATGTGCGAGGTGCCATTTTGCGCGTCTGATACCCCCGCAACCACATTGCTATTTTTCTCCTCCTCCCCTTCTTCCCCTAAGTCCTGGGTTACCCATAACCCGTCTATCTCCCCCACCGACATCCGATCGCCTTGATTGTCCATGGCGCGATCTCAAAATTCGGGTTTTATAAAACAAAATAAATTTCGGCAGCTTGTAATTTTGAGCGCGTTAAACGCGCTTCGGGTCCGATCTCACGCCTCGACACCAATTGTTACTCTAATAGTACAATTGGTGTTCCAAAATTTGGGCCTAACAAATTTAGTCCCAGGTCCGAATCCAACTCCTGACAACCAATTGTTACAGACGCGGTTTTAGATGTTATTTTACCGAGCGGTTGGTATTACCGCGTCCGAACAGTTACTCCCCGATTAGCCCGATTCCACCCGACGTTGACCAGATCGCCCCACAGATATTCAATCGGGAAACCTCTAAAGCGACCGAAAGAGAAGGAAAAGAGAAGAAGAAGACAGAGTACGGAGGAAGAACAGATTTATTATACACACACAAGCAAAAAGAAGAGCGACCAAAATTATTTACAAGCAATGGATGGAAAAAGCAGCCACACAGTGCATCGTTAGCTTATTCTATTCAATTTACTTAATCCCAAGACAACGAGTAGGACAGGACGTTCACACTTACACAGGGGATATTGCAGGCAGGTAGGGCTTGAGGTGGATTGCTTGAGAGGGAGGCAAGGTCGGAGGCAGCATCTCTCAATTCCTCGCGGTTTTTGGCGGGAAAACCCTCCGTCGCGTATCCGCTGCTGTAGACGTCACGCGCTGGTTCGGCACACCTGCTCCTCTTCTTCTGGTGGAGCCGTCTCCCTCCTTTCAGCGCGTCTCTCCAAAGCTGGTTTCCTTGCCGAGTACCTCTCCTCTTTGGCTTGGAGCGTTTCGCATCTCACCGCTCCTCTTGGTGCCGCCTCTTCGCTCATCTCCCAGGTCATCTATCTATAATTCCAGTAATCTCTGTGTGTGTGTGTGTCTGTGTGTGTGTATGCGACCGCTGTTTCTCGACAACTACCGGTCCGATATACTTGAAACTTGCCAGGTATATTGCTGGGGACCCGAGGATGTGCCTTTTCAAGGTTTCATATTAATCGGAGAAGTAGTTACCGAGCTATGGCAATTTCTTTACCAAACTCCGCAAGCCGTTCGCTTTGGACCAAATCATTGCATGTAAATAGAGGGGGGGGGGATTGTCACCGTACTCGCAAGCCGTTCGCTTTGGACCAAACCATTTCATGTAAATAGAGGGGGGGGATTGTCACCGTACTCGCAAGCCGTTCGCTTTGGACCAAACCATTTCATGTAAATAGAGGGGGGGGATTGTCACCGTACTCGCAAGCCGTTCGCTTTGGCTTTGCGAATGGACCAAACCATTTCATGTAAATAGAGGGGGGGGGATATAATTTTAGATATATATATAGTACGGGCATGCCCTAGTCTTATAAAGCAGTCCCTTACAGTTTCTTTTATAACTCGGGGCGGAATCAAGCCGCCGGCTGCGAGGGCACGCCTACCGGTTCGCTCGCCGCGGTGCTGATTGGACATGCGACCCTCTGGCTCACTCCTCCCCTCTATGACGAGGTGGAGACACGCCTTTCTTCTCCGAGGTTAGCACATGGGCAATGGCGGCTTGCGGGATTGAACACAACTCGCACCCTTTTGAAAGGAACTTTGGAGAGCGGAGATGATTGGGGAAATTGGAAGGGCCTATGCTTATTTTGTTTGATACAATGCAAAGTCAATCTAGTGGGAAACACATATTTAACCTACATAGAATAAGGAAATACACTATTTAAAAAGATATATCGTGGCCTGCGTGTACGTTTCATGGAATTAACTAGGAGTGGTGTCTGCGACCATTATTTACATTACCAGGGTATTACCATACTTTTGTAACGTTCACATTGTAACGTTTCCACATTCGTTACACTTCCTCCAAAATTGTTACACTTCTTAAAAACCGTTACACTTCTCAAATTCGTTACCCACTTCTCAAAACCGTTACAATATATATATATATATATATATATATATATATATATATATATATATATATATATATATATATATATATATATATATAGATATATATATACCCGGTGTGTACCCCGGTTTAGAATAGGTACACCGTATCCCTGCGTGTTGTAAGAGGCGACTAAGAGGGTTGGCGTCAGGAAGGGCATCCGGCCAGAAAAACATTGCCTCAAAAAGAGAAACATGACAATTACAACCACATATGGGCAGGGTACAGCCCGAAGTACCCCGTGGGGGACCCCACTCCCTCTCGTCAAAACCCCAAGGTGGGGAACCCGATCAAAGCAAGGAAATCATTCCATTCATGACGACGAAACGTCTGATTCCCCACGTGGAGATCGGTTTCTGAGGTTTGGGACATGGAATGCAGGGACAATGACAGGGAGTTCAGGAGAAGTGGTGGAAGTATTGGTCAGAAGAAGACTGGACATATGTTGTGTGCAGGAGAAGAGATGGAAGGGAAGTGGTGTGAGAATGGTGAAGGGTAGGCAGGGACAGAAATACAAGTTTGTGTGGCAAGGGTGCCTGGAGGGCGTGAATGGTGTTGGTGTCCTGTTTTCTGAGGAGTTTGCAGACAGTGTGGTGAGTGTGACTAGAGTGAGTGATAGGCTGATGATGGTGAAAATGATGATTGGAAAGCTCTTGGTGAACGTCATCTCGGGATATGCTCTGCAGGTCGGTCGGAGCGATGAAGAGAAGGACAAGTTCTGGTGTGCGATAGAGAAGCTGATGGAAAAAGTGAAAGATGTGGAAGTTGTTGTGGTAGGAGGAGACCTAAAGGGACATGTGGGAAGGAGTATGGACGGTTTTGAGGGAGTTCATGGGGATTACGTATATGGTGTGAGATATGGAGAAGGTGAAAGGATTTTGGAGTGTGCTGATGGAGCTGATTTGTTGATTTGTAATACTCAGTTCCAGAAAGAGGATAATAAGCTTGTTACATACACGTCAGGTGGGTCGACGACAACCGTTGACTACCTGCTGGTGCGTAGGCGAGATAGGGGGCATGTCCGGGACCCAAAGGTGATCCCGGGGGAGGAGGCTGTTTCACAGCACCACTTGGTTGTCTGCGACATAAGGGTGAAAGGTGCGAGGAGAGCTCGGCCGGTGAAGTACCAATCGAGAATGAAGGTGTGGAGGTTGAAAGAGGTGACAGTGAGGGTGAGGGGGGCATTAAAAAAGAGGCTGAATATGGTAGAGGATGAGGTGGTTGAGCTTGAAAGTGGTTGGATGTCAATGAAAGATAGTCTGTTGGGAGCCGTTGGTGAGGTATGTGAATGGACAAAAGGACCACCGAGGCACTCGGAAACATGGTGTTGGGATGATGAAGTTGGAAAGAAGATTTACGAGAAGAGGAAGAAGTTCAAGGAGTGGCAGAAGGCGAAGGGTATGGGGGCATAAAAGGCAGAGCATGAAAGTTATAAGGCAGCCAAGAAGGCTGCAAAGAAAGAGGTAGCAAAGGCGCAGGAGGCATGTAGGAAAATGTTCGGAGAACGCTTGGATTTGGAAGAGGGTCAGAGAGCGGTATTCAGGATTGTAAAGCAGATAGCGAAAGAGAGGTGTGATGTGATGGGGGTGAGTTGCTTGAAGGATGAAGTGGGATAAATCATTGTGCACCCAGAAGGAATTAAAGGAAGATGGAAGAGATATATGGAAATACTGTTGAATGCAGAGAATGAATGGGATGGCAACATAGAGAGTAACCAAGTTTTAGGACCGGCAGAGAAGATAACCGAGAAGGAAGTTGAGGAAGCGATAAAAGCAATGAAGGGTAGAAAAGCGGGAGGGCCGACGGGAGTTGTGGGAGATATGTTGAAGGCAGCAGGAAGTTGGGGTGTGAAGAGAATGACAGAGATCTGTAATCTGGTGGTGAAAGAAGGCTGCATTCCAGTGGATTGGGAACTGAGTACCCTCGTCCCTCTATACAAGGGGAAAGGTGACCCTCTGGAGTGTGGCTCGTACCGAGCGATAAAGTTATTGGAGCATGGAATGAAGGTATTGGAAAGGGTGTTGGAGAGGAGGATAAGGAAGAAAGTGAAGATCGACGAAATGCAGTTTGGATTCATGCCAGGAAGAGGAACGACAGACGTGCTTTTCATTGTGAGGCAGTTTCAGGAGAAGTACATGGAGAAGAGGAAGAAGTTGTTTCTTGGGTTTGTTGATCTGGAGAAAGCATTCGATCGGGTTCCACGCAAAGTATTGACATGGGCATTGAGGAAGTTAGGAGTGGAGGAATGGTTGATCAGAGTAGTGATGGCAATGTACAAAAGAGCGCGCACAGCTGTAAAGGGTACCTCACACCAAAAAATGTTTTTTACGGACGTCCACGGATGTTCTTTCTACGGCAGCGTTGCGATTTTTTGAGCAAAATCGTGAACACCCGGGAGAGGATTTTGCTTGACCGTGACTGATTCACAGCGGTTTATTACGGTTTAGTGCGGACTGCTACGGCTTCGTTGCAGATATACACGGCGGAGATACGGTGCCTCTACGTTTTCTTGCGGTTCCTTACGGTTCCCGGCCCAGAATATAAAAACGGTGGCCCCCCCGCTCTCCCCTCATTCTGCTGCTGACTTCCAAGGGGGCAAGACCTATCCAGGAGAGCCATGGACGGAGCACCCGCTGCCCAGAGAGTCCAAGGAGAGGGAGAATCCGTGCGGATGGTTAAGATGGCCTTACGGAGTCTTACGGTGGTGTTACGGCAGTTGAGGAAGCGTTGCGGTCTAGATTTCTGTAGCACTGCCGTAATTGTCTTACGAGAGTTTTGGTCTGGACCAAAACTCTCGTAAGAAATTACGACCCCTCCCGGACGCTTAAGGATCCTTCAGAAATGCTCCAGGAAGCGTTGAGGATGTCCCAGGTGCCACAAGGAATGCTCCTGGTTGTGCACGATTTTTTTGCCGCAACGCCGCCGTAAACGTCGTAATGACCCCATAAGGCCGGTGTGAGGGGGGTTTAAGGACGAAGGACGGGAACAGTGGTGAGTTTGAGGTGAAGGTGGGAGTGCATCAGGGGTCAGTACTATGTCCACTACTATTTGTAGCTGTGATGGAGGTGCTGGCTCGGAACGTAACGGAGGGTTTACCGTGGGAGTTGTTGTATGCAGATGATTTGGTGTTGATTGCAGAAAGTATGGATGGACTGAAGGAGAAGATGAACAAGTGGAAGGAATGTATGGAGACATGGAGGAAATGTTGAGTTGGATCTTGGAGACGGCGTGAAGCTGGAAGGTGTGAAAACATTTTGTTACCTAGGAGACATGCTGAATGGAGAAGGTGGATCAGACTCGGCAACGGGTGCTAGAGTGAGATATGCATGGAAGAAGTTTTGGGAACTGAGTGGCATGCTGACGAGGAGGGGAGTGTCGTTGAAGCTGAAGGGAAATGTGTATGCTGCATGTGTGAGAAGTGTTATGATTTATGGGAGCGAGACATGGGTAATGAACGTAGAGCAGCAACGAAGGCTGGAAAGGGTGGAAATGCGAATGGTTCGGTGGATGTGTGGAGTATCGTTGAGAGAGAGGAAGACAAATTATGAATTGCGAAAGATGATGGGAATAGAGCCTGTGATGGATGCTGTGAAGAGAAACAGTTTGAAATGTTTTGGTCATGTGTTGAGGAAGGATGAAAGTGACTGGTTGAGAAGAGTGATGGAAATGAATGTAGAAGGAAGTAGAGGACGGGGAAGACCGAGAAAGACTTGGCTAAAGATGGTCGAAGAAGAAATGCGGGCAAGGGGGTTAACGAGGGGAGATGCAGAAAATAGGGCAAAATGGAGAAGATTGTCATGGGGACCGCAAGGCTTACCCCCGCTCTTGCAGGGAAAATGGCCTTTAAAATGCCTGTTGTGTTATTGTTGTATATATACAGACTTGGCATTTAATATGGAATATTTTTTTTGTGGGGGTGAACTTACTTTTCAAGATGACTTCGAACCAAAAGTTCATTGGAATTATGTTGAAATTATTCTAGATTTTGTTAATGTGACCTTTAAAAGAAACAAAAACCACATTTGACATTTCGAAGCAAATAAATTGGTCATTTAAAGTGATGTAAACTGATATCGAACTCAATTCATGGACAGTACTGTGTTAAACTTCTGTACGTTTTCCAGAAGTATCTCTTTATTTTGCACATTAGCCAAAAAATTTGTTAGCAAAAACAAAAGTTAAATTACAACTGGGATTACGGACAGTAAAGTTACAGTTCAGTACTTCGTGTAACCCCCACGAGCATTCAGGAGAGCACGTACACGTTGAGGCATGCTGTTCACGAGATTTGCCAAGGTTTGGACAGGAATCGCTTGCCATGCAGTGACAATAGCCTGCTGCAATTCACGCGCAGAGGTCGGCTGCTGGTCCAAGTGGTCGATTTGACGCGTTAATTCTGCCCACAAGTTCTCTATCGGATTCATATCCGGGGATATGGCAGGCCACTCCATATGCTCTACACCACGGTCAGCAAGAAAGTGTTGGATCATGCGAGCATGATGAGGCCGTGCATTGTCATCTTGGAAGACAAAGTTTCCTCGAAAGGCTGCACATGCAAATGGAAGCAATGTTTCTTCCAGAATGGCCCTGTACTTGAACTGGTTCAGGTTTCCATTCAGAACAACCAGGTCAGTTTTGCCCCCTGCATGAAAAGCAGCCCAAACGGTCACCCCACCACCTCCAGCTTGGACTCTTGGCACTATACAATCTTTGTTGTCGGCTTCATGCACTTGTCTGCGCACTCAGACGTGGCCATCTTGACGATAGACCAGAAATCTAGACTCGTCACTGAAGATCACGTGATTCCAGTGTCCTGGCTGCCATTGACGGTGCTCTCCGGCCCACTGCAATCGGCGCTGGCGGTGTTGTCTGGTCAGGCGTGGCTTTCTCAGGGGACGCCTGGCACGATAGCCTGCTTGAACCAGTCGTTAGTTGACTATCCTTCTGGATACAGGCACATTTGTCAGTTGCTGCCACTCAGCCCTAAGCCGATTAGCTGACTTAGTACCGCCATTGCGGACTAACCGGTGCAGCTGGCGATCATCCCTCCTTGTGGTTCTGCGGGGATGTCCTGGCCTCGGTATTGGAGTAGGGACACCCCTCTGAGCATTTCGTTTCAGGATCTTTGACACCTGACCTTGAGTGATGCCATACTGCCGAGCAATAGCACGCTGTTTCATGCCGTAATTTCGTAAAGCCACCACTCCTTGACAAACAGCATTGTCGAGTTGATGGACCATCTCCAGAGGAAGCGGCAATAACTTTTGGAGACGTGCAGCAGTTGTTTTCCACTAATACAGAACGCAACAACCCTTGTATACCCGACTGTGAAGCCAATCATCAAATGCACCTGTCAGTACATTTTGCCACGCCACCTGTGATATAATCCTGTTGTTGACTTCTTGCTGCGACAGACAATCAGTGACATGATTCTTTTAACAAATAAATCACCAAAGTGTAAAAGAAACTCACCAGATTGATATACTGAGTTAAGAAAGTAAACCCAAGTCAAGAAAAAAAAAATTCCATATTAAATGCCAAGTCTGTATATACAGTCACGTGAAAAAGTAAGTACACCCCATGTAAAGTTTTGACTTTTTCAACATATTTCAACATTCAGCTATTTGATCTTCATTTCAACAATATTGTGTTCCAGATTCGTCACTTCCGCTGTTATGGTTTTCACCCACTTGACATGTTTCTGATATTATGTATTATTATTATTATTCTCAAAAGGTTTATTATTCAGGAACAGCTATCCAAAGTTAAAAAGGTTAACTTAAAATGATACAGGAAATCGTGCCCCGGAAAACGATGAGCGAAGAAGAAGAAGGCGTGAAGACAGTGAAACGACTCGTTCTGAAAAAGCTCCGTACCTAGCGTGGTCGAGCATACATGGCGAGTGAACTTTGAGTGTTTGAAAGGAATCTCCTGCGATCGGTGTTATCGCTGGAGTTGTGGAAAAGCCTGCGAAGTCAGGTACAGGCGTGAGGTTCCGGAGAATCTCCGCCTCAAGACCGCGGCTTGAGTGAGAGCCGTCCGCCATTTCGCCCCGCGCGCTGCCTTCATCGGAAAAGGTTTTTGTTGCGTCGGCTGGGCTTATCCTCCGGTGGTTTGCCGGGACGGCTGTGCAATAAAGCGGCGTTTGAGGAGTACACGGCAGTTCGCTGATTGAACGGCAAACATGTACGTCGGCGCGCGTCTTTGGAGAGTGTCCATTCTACCGCGAGTTTGCTGGGTGTTGGACCACGTGACTTCTGTGTCGCTTCGACCGTCTACGCCTCGATTGCTCTTGATCGGACATTGTTCCAACGATCGCCGGAGCGATTCAACTTCGCCTTGAATGTTATAGAGACATTGAAGAGGTTCTTTCCATGTATTGGGGAACAGTGAGTTCGATTACTTTAACAGATGGTACCATCCTAAGATATTGATTGTATGGTGGCTGGCTATCATGGGTGTATCATTATTCCTGTGTGATTTTTAATATATTCTTTTTGTTGATAACCATTGGTGTGGTTTCCATCTTGATTTTGACAGGGAGTAATATATGTTTTTCTGCCGTGATTCCTCCCGGGGTTCGGAGGTATACCGAGACCAGGAGGTCGGGGAGGAACACGTAACAATTGATAGATAAAGGTGATATAATATAACAATTATCATGAAACATTTACATTTTGTAGTCCATTTTATAATTTAAATAAACATAAATGCAAATTTCGCATGTGGAAAAAGTAAGTACACCCCTACATTTATCACCACTTCAAATACCTAAAATTAGAATCAGGTGCACCAGCTCAGGTGCAAATGATCAGACATCGTTAGAGAGGATCTTGGAGGAACCTGTCTTATTTAAACCTCAGACATTTAGTTTGGTTTGCTCTTTGTTGTTGAAGTGTGCGGCGTCACCATGCCTAGATCAAAATAACTCTCTGAGGCCTTCAGAAATAAGGTTATGGATGCCTACGAGTCTGGGAAGGGATTTGAAAAGATCTCCAAACAATTTGAAATCAATCATTCGACTGTCCGGAAGTTCATCTACAAGTGGAGAAGATTCCAAACAACTGCCAACTTGTTCAGGCCAGGCCGCACCAGCAAGTTCAGCCTGAGAGCAGACGGCAAGATGCTGAAAGAAGTCTCTAAGAACCCCAGAATGTCATCACGGGACCTACAGGTAGCTCTTGCCACTGTTGATGTCAAAGTGCACGAGTCTACCATTAGAAAGAGGCTGCACAAATTTGATCTACATGGGAGGTGTGCCAGGAGGAATCCTTTGCTGTCCAGAAAGAACATCAGGGCAAGACTAAAGTTTGCCAATTAACACCGAGGCAAAGTCCAGCACTTCTTGAACAATGTGCTCTGGACAGATGAGTCAAAGGTAGAGCTATTTGGCCACAGTACCAGAAGACATGTTTCGTGAAAACCAAAGACAGCATTTGACCACAAGAACCTGATACCAACTGTAAAGCATGGTGGTGGAAATATTATGGTTTGGAGCAGCTTTGCTGCATCAGGGCCTGGGCAGCTCACCATCATATAATCCACTATGAATTCTTCATTGTACCAGAGGGTGCTTGAGGATAATGTGAGGCCATCTGTCGAAAAGTTGAAACTCAACCGAAGGTGGACCTTGCAACATGACAATGACCCTAAACATACAAGTAAATCCACCAAGGAATGGCTGAAAAGAAAGAAATGGAGGGTTCTGGAATGACCAAGTCAAAGCCCAGATCTAAATCCCATCGAGATGTTGTGGGGGGATTTGAAATGAGCTGTGCATGCAAGAAACCCCTCAAACATCGCACAGATGAAAGAATTCTGCATGGAGGAGTGGGCAAAAATTTCTCCCAGTCGATGTCAGAGACTGATCGACAGTTATAAGAAAGGCCTACTTGAGGTTGTTTCTGCCAAAGGGGGCAATACCACCTATTAGAGCCAAGGGTGTACTTACTTTCTCCACATGCGAAATTTGCATTTGTGTTTATTTAAATTATACAATGGACTACAAAATGTAAATGTGTCATGATATTTGTTATATTATATTGTAGCGGCTACCGCTGGGTTTTCACAATCGCCTTGCACCTATCAAGGACGCGGAGCGATCACCATGCCGGGCTCGTCCAGGACGCCCGGGCAGGCCCGCGCTCAACTTGCCAGGCCTCGGTCGGGACGCCCGGGCATGCCCGGGCATGCCCGGGCAGGCTCGCCCTCAACTTGCCAGGCCGCAGCCAGGACGCTGGGCCACGCCCCCTCTCGCCTTTCCTGGGCAAACGCTCCGGGATAATATGTATATATATTGCTGCCCGATAAACGGGCTTTTCAGAGTGCCTGAGTGTTTGGTTTGATTAAAGCAACTCGGATGAATTCCAGCTTTTTGTCGCGTCCATTCTTCCGATCGACGTGGGAGCCCCAGCTCCTTCATTGGTGACCTACCGACATGGACACGGCAGTCGCCCTTAAACTGCCTACCTTCTGGGAGGCTCACGCGGCGGTTTGGTTCGCACAGGCGGATTCCCTGTTCGCCCTGCGAGGCATCACGGCCGACGACACCCGCTTCCACCATGTGGTAGCAGCACTCGGTTCGGCCACCGCGGCCCGCGCCCTGAGCCTCCTCGAGAGCCCGCCAGCTGCTGACAAATACGGCGCGATTAAGAAGCTTCTCCTCGACGCTTTCGCCCTCCCATCGGCGGAGCGCGCACGGTGCCTGCTCGACCTGCCCGAGCTCGGCGACACGCGCCCTTCCGAGCGAATGGACTACATGCTTTCACTGCTCGGCGAGCACTCTCCGGCATTCCTGTTCCGGGAGCTGTTCCTCTGTCAGCTGCCTAACCCGGTACGCCTCGCCCTTGCAAGCACGACGATCACAGATCCCCGGGCCCTTGCCAGAGAAGCCGACAAGATTTCCGCCGCAGGACAGCGCATCGCAGCGGCGACATGGGACCCCCCGCCGTCCGACGCAACACCCATGGCGCCCGAGCACCCGGCACGGTCGACGACCGAACTGCCGACGCAATTGGCGGCCGCTACACCGAGCCGACCACCTCCAGCACGACGACCGGGGCCTCCACCTGACCAAGCGTGGTGTTACTATCATGCCAGGTTCGGACAGAAGGCCTGGACATGCCGACCCCCGTGCACCTTCGGCAGGCCGGGAAACGGCCGGGCCGGCGTTCATTACCAGCCATGAGCGCCGGCCACACGGGCAACTTACTGTTCATCATGGATAAAGCGTCCGGACGGCGCTTCCTGTGCGACACCGGCGCCCAACTGAGCGTCATACCCGCCTCTGACCAGGTCAGGCAATCGGCGGTTTGCGGCCCCTCCTTGGTTGCGGCCAACGGATCGACCATCCGCACCTTCGGCCCGCGCAACGTCACCCTCTGCTTCGGCGGCCAACGCTTTGCTTGGACGTTTGTAACCGCAAACGTGCCCATGGCTCTGCTAGGCGCCGACTTCCTCTGCGCACACGGACTGCTGGTGGACGTCCAACGGCGTCGTTTAATCAACGCCGAAACCTTCAGCTCCCTGGTATGCACATTGAGCAGCTCTGCGCCGACCGAGCTGGCATGCGCCGTCCCGGCGGCGAACGAGTTTGCTCGCCTGCTCACGGAGTTCCCGGCCCTCACGCGGCCGACGTTTTCGGCCGTCGCAGTACGGCATGGGATCGAGCACCACATACCAACCACGGGCCCGCCGGTCTACGCCAGGGCCCGCCGCCTCGACCCAGCCAAGCTCGCCGTGGCGAAGGCCGAATTCGACGCGTTGGAGCACCTCGGCATCGTGTGGCGCTCCGATAGCGCGTGGGCCTCGCCACTGCACATCGTGCCAAAGCCGGGGGGTGGATGGCGCCCGTGTGGCGACTACCGCCGTCTCAATGACGCTACCACCCCCGACAGGTACCCGATCCCGCATATCCAAGACTTCTCCGCCCGTCTGGCGGGACGGGTCATTTTTTCGAAAATTGATCTCATACGGGGATATCACCAGGTACCTGTCAGGGCGGCCGACGTCCCTAAAACGGCAGTCATCACGCCGTTCGGCTTATTCGAATTCTTGCGGATGCCGTTTGGTCTCAAGAACGCGGCTCAGACATTCCAGCGCTTGATGGACGGCGTGCTGCGTGACCTGCCGTTCCTTTTCGTTTACCTGGACGACATCCTCGTCGCCAGCACGTCCCGGGCCGAGCACCTCCTCCACCTCCGAACACTGTTCGGGCGCCTCAGCGAGCACGGCCTCATCGTCAACCCGGCCAAATGCCACTTCGGCACGACGGCCGTTGATTTTTTGGGCCACCACATCACCAAGAACGGGGCCGTGCCGCTGCCAACCAAGGTCGAGGCCATCACCACGTTCCCGCGTCCCCGCACCATAAAGGCCCTGCAGGAATTCCTGGGAATGGTGAATTTTTATCACCGCTTCGTGCCCCGCGCTGCTCAACTCATGCGGCCCCTCTACGAAGCCCTCCGGGGCAAGCCGGCCAAGCACGACATCGCCTGGTCCGCAGCAATGGATGCGGCCTTCCAAAGCTCAAAGCGGGCCCTCGCCGACGCAACACTGCTCGCTCACCCGGTGCTCAACGCTCCCATCGCCCTCACCACGGATGCCTCCGACTACGCGGTGGGTGCCGTACATGAGCAATGGGTGAACGGGGTTTGGCAGCCACTCGCTTTTTTCAGCCGGCAGCTCCGGCCGAACGAGCTCAAATACAGCACGTTTGACCGGGAGCTCCTCGGTCTACACCTGGCCGTCCGCCATTTCCGCCACCTCCTGGAGGGCCGACCTTTCACGGCGTTCGTCGACCACAAGCCGTTGGTTTACGCCATGGCCAAGGTCACGGAGCCGTGGTCGGCCCGCCAACAGCGCCACCTCTCCGCCGTGTCGGAGTTTACCACGGACATCCGGCACGTCGCCGGCAAAAACAACGCCGTGGCCGACTGTCTTTCCCGGGCCAGCGCGAACGCGGTCCACCTGGGCGTGGACTTTGCGCTTATGGCGGCGGACCAAACCACCGACACCACGGTGCAAGCCCTCCGGGCGGCGGACACGGGCCTCCGCCTGGCCGACATCCCCTTCGCGGACACTGTCCTGCTCTGCGACGTCTCCCAAGGCCAGCCTCGCCCCATCGTGCCCGTCACCTGGCAACGCCGCATCTTCGCCTCCCTCGACCCGCCAGGTCTTCGCCTCCCTCGACCCGCCTCGACCTCGACCGCCCACCACCACACCGGACCCCCTCCCACGACCCGCCAGGGGTCGCTTCGGCCGGGTCACCCGGGCCGGAAAGCTTCCCAGAAGCTGGTGTCGGCGCGATTCGTCTGGCACGGCCTTCGTCGGGACGTCCGCGATTGGACCAGCACCTGCACGGCCTGCCAACGGGCCAAGGTCCACCGACACACCCAGGCCCCGCTGGCACCTTTCACCGTGCCCGAACGACGTTTCGACCACGTCAACGTGGATCTGGTGGGCCCCCTCCCCCCGTCACGGGGGTTCACACACCTGCTCACCATGGTGGACAGGACCACCAGGTGGCCGGAGGCCGTTCCCCTCGTCTCCACCACCACCGCCGACGTGGCGCAGGCTTTCATCGCCACCTGGGTCGCCCGCTTCGGCGCACCGGCGGACATCTCGTCAGACCGCGGACCACAGTTCACCTCCGAGCTGTGGGGCGCGGTCGCCCGCAACCTGGGGGTCAAGCTCCACCGTACTACGGCCTACCACCCCCAAGCAAACGGGTTGTGCGAGCGATTCCACCGCTCCATGAAGGCCGCGCTCATGGCCGGCCTTCAAGACTGCGGTTGGGCCGACCGGCTGCCGTGGGTCCTTTTGGGCCGCCGCACGGCCCCCAAGGAGGACCTCCAGGCATCCACCGCCGAGCTTGTCTATGGCCAGGCGCTACGCGTCCCGGGCGAATTCGTGCCCGACGCTACCAGTCCCTGGTCCGCAGCTCACCAGCGCTCGGACCTCCAGGAGGCCGCCCGACGGTTTGCCCCCGTGCCAACATCCCACCACGGTGACCCCCAGTCCTACGTCCCCCCAGCACTTCGCACAGCGGAGTATGTTTTTGTGCATCACGACGCACATCGGGGGCCACTCCGGCCGCCGTACGACGGGCCCTTCTGGGTGCTGCGACGGGACGACAAGTCGTTCGTCATCGACATCGGCGGCAGGTCGGACCGGATTGCGGTGGACCGCCTCAAGCCGGCGCACGTGGACGTCGACCACCCACCACGGGTGGCCCTTCCGCCGCGGCGAGGCCGCCCCCCATCCACGGTGCCCCCCACTCGACCGCCCACCACCACACCGGACCCCCTCCCACGACCCGCCAGGGGTCGCTTCGGCCGGGTCATCAGGACCCCCCTCAAATTGACCCTGCCGGTGCAAGTCGATTCTGGGGGGACGTGTGTAGCGGCTACTGCTGGGTTTTCACAATCGCCTTGCACCTATCAAGGACGCGGAGCGATCACCATGCCGGGCTCGTCCAGGACGCCCGGGCAGGCTCGCCCTCAACTTGCCAGGCCGCAGCCAGGACGCTGGGCCACGCCCCCTCTCGCCTTTCCTGGGCAAACGCTCCGGGATAATATGTATATATACACAAAGAATTAAGTTAAGCACCCCCCCCCGTTTTTTTACAACCTCGCACATTACAAGTTTGTTGTCGTCAAAACAGTGTAATATACCCATGATATTGCTATATTTTCTGGAGAAGTGATATTATGGTCACATAAAAACATAACAATCATGCCGTTTTCAATATTTTATTCTGAATAATTTAAGGTGAAAATTTTTGGGAATTTTAGGCATATTTTCACCTCAATTTAAGTATGGAGCTATAGGTCCATCACGGACAGTGTGGATGACGTTTATGTTTTCTAACGTACAGTCATTGTTCTGAGAAGACCTCTAGCGATCTTTGCGTCAATAACGTGTGTAGGACCCACGTGATCGGATCACTGACTCAACCCTACGTCTCATAGACCCTGTAAGCCGTCGTATGCGTTGCTGTGGCAGGTTGAACCCCCTCGAGCACGTTTGGGACATGTTGGGACGACAAATTGCGAAGATGGTCCCTCCAATAGCCAATCTGGATGAATTGGAACGTGCATTACATCGGGAATGGAACAACCTGCCACAGCAACGCATACGACGGCTTACAGGGTCTATGAGACGTAGGGTTGAGTCAGTGATCCGATCACGTGGGTCCTACACACGTTATTGACGCAAAGATCGCTAGAGGTCTTCTCAGAACAATGACTGTACGTTAGAAAACATAAACGTCATCCACACTGTCCGTGATGGACCTATAGCTCCATACTTAAATTGAGGTGAAAATATGCCTAAAATTCCCAAAAATTTTCACCTTAAATTATTCAGAATAAAATATTGAAAACGGCATGATTGTTATGTTTTTATGTGACCATAATATCACTTCTCCAGAAAATATAGCAATATCATGGGTATATTACACTGTTTTGACGACAACAAACTTGTAATGTGCGAGGTTGTAAAAAAACGGGGGGGGTGCTTAACTTAATTCTTTGTGTATATATTGCTGCCCGATAAACGGGCTTTTCAGAGTGCCTGAGTGTTTGGTTTGATTAAAGCAACTCGGGTGAATTCCAGCTTTTTGTCGCGTCCATTCTTCCGATCGACGTGGGAGCCCCAGCTCCTTCAATATCACCTTTATCTATCAATATTGTTGAAATGAAGATCAAATAGCTGTATGTTGAAATATGTTGAAAAAGTCAAAACTTTACATGGGGTGTGCTTACTTTTTCACATGACTGTATATATTTTATTAAATTTTCCTTGGCACTGTCGTTTAATATCTAGCGATAGATTGTTGTGTGATTTATGGTAATTTGTGCCATGAGGGTGATAAAATGTAAAATTTAGGTTTGTTGTTGGCCACCAGAAATAGAAAGCACGCTTCCGCCCTGACTGCCGTGGAGAGAGGGTTTTGGCGCGTTCTCAAGCCCAGTCATTAACGTGGAGTGCGGTCTCCGGTGTTGTGTAAATTCGCCTCTTCACCCCCTTAAGACCGTTGTCTTTGGGTTCTGTTGTTATTCGGAGTTTGGACTCGAATGACCCTAGGACTAGAGTGAGCGGTAAGTGCGTCACTTTGTGTCCATTGATTCGGGGTTATTAAATTATTTCAAAGAGATCCGTGGGCTGCAGGTGTGTTATTACCGTTCCGAATGACGTGAACCGTATGTTCACTCTTAAAAAGCAGTTCCTTTGTGTTCCTCATCGGCAAATAAGGCGCCATATTCGGTTGTCGAGTTGGTGATCTGTGCAGGCTCGTAATGGTTGTATAATTACTTTAATCATGTTGTGTAGAAATTGTCAAAGCAAACGATAGTAATGTATTGATGCAGCATGAAGACACATGTTTTAGGCACAATGACCTAGGTTGGATTATTGGCTACAGTAGTACGGAGCTATCAATGCTGGTACACGCGTTTATGTCTCTGGGAGATCCATGGTAACAACCTATGTGATTCTGTATTACATTTGGATATGCTTGATGTTATTGGTTAAAGTATTACATGGCAATTATTGTTGATACACGTGTTGATACATTTGTATCAAAATGTATTGCTTACCAAAGAGGTTTATTGTATTAATCATTATTTACCTGATTATTGTTCCTATTGTATTTACAGCACGTTGCTGCCCCTTTTCCTTATGTTGTGTTCCCTTCAAACCAAAACATTCATTAAACGATTGGAAGAGGACCTCTGTTTGGTGTGCAACTTGTATCGGCTACATTAAGTTAGCTCCAGAATCAGTATTTGCTCTACATTGAACCCTCTCTATGTCAGCTACTGTCTGCTATGTCTATCCTTCCTTAGATGCGCCAACTAAATCACAACACAATATTCCAGATCAGGCCTCACTAAATTCCTGCACAGTGTTAATACAACCTTCTTTGATTTATAATTTATCCACCTAAGAATACATTCTAAAACCGTATTAGCTTTACCGATAGCTGGCTAGCATTGTGCGGTATGCTTACCTTCTGCATCTTTTACCACCTTTTTCATCACACACTCCAAGACTGCCCCTTGCATTATGTTGTCCCAATTTTCATTATTCCTGCTCAATCCCATCTTCCCTCTTCTTACCTAAACAATTAACTAACAATTAAAAACATACATAAAACATATTGTTGCGGTTTTGAGAACCCCTCACTTGTAAATACTTGTAAATAATAACTCTTGTAAATATTCCATCGTTTAATAAGGTCCCACCCATAGTTAATCCACGAGCAACACGTAGGACACCATAGGAACCTTTAGTTATCTCCTTAGTATGTGTTTAAATAAGGCTGTGTTCCCAATAGTTGCATCTGCGTTGTATTAATTAAATAAGATAGGTCCTTTTCAATTCCATTCATTTTGCGGCTTGACTCTCTCCAAATTGTGGTACGCGCCTTGCCAGCAGCGTTCGCTGCCTTAGCGCCGCCATTACGCACACGGTCGAGCTTGGAGAAGAAGGGGGCGGAGTGCCCAGAACGAGGCGTAACCCTGTCATCGACCCGTAAGGGGCGGAGCCGGTGAGCCCTTGCTAACCAACCAGGGCTGAGGTGAGCTCACCGGTGGGCGGAGTGCGAGAATACGCGGCTTGATTTCTAAGCGGGTTATAAAAGGGCAGGCGCCAAGCCCTTTCACGAACTGCGCAGGGGAACGTCGATTGCATCATTACGGACTGCGCAGGGGACTGTCGATTGCATCATCATTACAGACTGCGTGGGGGTTGGGCGAGTGAGCAGATTGCATCATAACGGACTGCGCCACGAGCCATTGCGTACGAACTGCGCGAGGGATCATTGAGCGGCGCTGGTTGCATTGTTTCAACGGACTGCGCAAGGGGCGATTGATTGTATAGAACTGCGCATACGGCCTTACGAAGGACTACCCCCCCCCACCCCCCCCCCCCCACCACATATAAGGTCCGATCGCACGCCAACGGTACGCGCTCGCTGCTGCCCGGGTTCTCGCCACGGTACGAGTTAACACCTGGAGCCGGACCTCAACCCCGACCATCTGCCTGGACCTTCTCCTCCTACCACTACCCTCCCGTGTAAGTCTGTCTGTTTGTCCTGGGGTTAAGTAAGACTGTATACTTAAGGTTGCCCTGTGTCTGCTTCTTCTTCTCTTGTATATTCTTTCCCTATCGTTTCCTCTCTGGGTTTTTGTACATAATTAATAAATCATATTTGTTCTTCCTTACCTTTTGGTTTCCTCTCCATTCGATCGTCTTCGTCCTTTCTCTCCATTGAGTACCTGTGGCACGATTTCGGAACCGCTTTAATCGGGTTTAGTCTTCTTGATAACGGCTCGAACCGCGGATTGCTAATCGCTCGGCATTTACCATCATATCCGTGGTTCGAGCGGGAATTATCTCCCTGCTTTGTGGTCGGATTGGCACTCAGGTATTTGGGACTCCATTGACCAATCACCCTGGCCAGTCTCGACCGGAAAGGAGTGTTATAATTTCCAGGATCGGGGGACGGCCAGCTTAAAAGACAAGGGGATTAACCCCCCCTTGGTAAGGGGAGCGCCGACCCCCGAATCTGCAACAATATTAACATCGGGTTACTTTGGACAGGTACAGCTATGACAGCATTAAATAAATTTCTCTTTGTAAATGCGAACGAACCAAGTGGGGTAAAGCAATGTTCTTCACATAGTTTGTCTTACAATGAAACTGGGATTTTGATTGTCCACCTAATGGTTCAATTGTGACGTCATTAGCAGGGAAATATTGTCTAACTGATTAGTGTTTTTTGACTTTTTTCCACGAACACAACACAGAGTGACTTTTTGGAATGACTTTGGCATGAGCACTTAGACAAAACGTATTCATATGTTGTGTATTTAGATCCCAAGACGATACGAAGAGGACGTTTTGGAGCTCTAATAATATGGATATTTTGATGTTTTGTGAGTGCATTCACTCTTGGCAGGTGCTGCATATTCGTTTAGAGATCGAATGTTACTTGGAAAGATAGTGAGCAAGTCTTAGGGTGGTAAACCATAACGTTTCAAGAGACCTAACATGGAGATAATATTTTCCGCATGCGCAACTTGAAGTCATTTTGAATGGAGATACATAAATCTTTCATCGTGCATACATTATCAAGGTCATCGTTACCGATACGAACAAATGGGTGACTTTGAGGGAAATCTCGCAGGAATGAGATATTAACTGTAAGGCATTTTCAGGGTTTAATTTCATGTTCTTGCTTTTGAACCATTTCATTAGATTATTCGTTGCTAATTGTATATTTGAAAGCTGCTTTGATTGACGACTTTAAACCAGTGTAAGGTCATATTCATACTTAGAAAGTATGCAGTTCATTGGATTGCGATGAGTCATTAATCATCGCTAGAATAATGATGGGTCCCAAGCGAGTTGCTGGAGGGAGTCCTGCATTTGTAATTGGTAATGATAAAAATTGGTTAAAAAGCTATTGGTAATGCGCCTAACTCTTCCTGCGTAAATCCTGTAGCAAAATAACGATTTAATAAGCCTGCTATTTCGCTTTCATCACTAACCAATCTCACTGAGCTATTCCTCAATTCACGAACGCTTATTTTGAATTGTACGTAACCCTTATGTCCAGTATAATGAACAAATTGAGTGTTTGCTAAACTTTGAACTTTGATGCGGTGTGAATAGCCAAATTACTGTTAAATTGTTTTTAACTCAACTGGACCATGTCCAGCTGAGTTTTTGTCGACACCCAGTATCCGTCGTCCGTCTGTCGTCTGTCTGTCTGTCTGTCGTCTGTAAACAATTCGACGTCTACACTCTAAAAGTCACAAATATTGATTAAATTTGATGAAACTTGTTATGCGGCATCTTTAAGACATAAACTAGTTTGGGATTGCATTTGGGCATTGCACGCCCAAAAATGGTCACGACAGGGCGGCCACATTGAAAAATCAATTTTTGTCAATCTGGTACTTCCTAATGTAGCTAGAAGGCTGAAACTTGGTGTGTAGACAGTATGTAACAAACATCAACACATATATTACGGGTTTTGACGATGTCCGAAAAATGACCTCGTCGTGACCTATGACATGACTTGACCCATAAACATCAGTTTGGACGATGTCCAAGCTCTAAAATTCACAAATACTGATCAAATTTGATGAAACTTGTGCCTTTTGCCACTTAAAGATATTTAAAAAGACATATAAAGGCACATATAAACATATAAATGCACATATTTATGCACATATGACGCACGCTGAAAGGGAGTATATAGTTTGTGGTTCTATTATGCATATTCTAACCATATTGATATAGACCAGTTGAGTTCAGGTTCCCTGGAACCTCTAGTTTGTATTAGTTTTCATTTTATTGTATTTTGTACACCGCTCCTTTCCTATGCCATCTCCAGGCATTGCAAAACGTCATTGCTCGGCACCGAAGGGGGCTCAGCAGTGACGCACGCTGAAACGGAGTACTCAGTTTTCACTCTGGTTGTTTGTTTGCTTGTTTTCTTGGTTGTTTGTTTGTTTTCTTGGTTGTTGTACACCGCCCCTTTCCTATGCCATCTCCAGGCATTGCAAATCGTCATTGCCGGGCACCAAAGGGGGCTCGGCAGTGACGCACGCTGAAAGGGAGTACTCAGTTTTCACTCTGGTTGTTTTCTTGTTTTCTTGTTTGTTTGTTTTCATTCTGTCTTGCTTGTTTGTCCGGGCGATATCTCAGCCATCCTTTGAGCGAGGAAGCTGAAATTTTGGCACAATAGTGAGCAAGTCCTTTGTCAAAAACAGTATTTTTTGTTTTTTGATTAATCAATTAGTTGAGGAGTTATTTAATTATTAGCGATTAATTAAGTACTTATTTCATTAATCAAATTTCCTTTCTATTCTGACCATTAACTCAGGCACCTTTTGAGTTAGGAAGCTGATATTTGGACATGCCAATGACCAGGTGATTTGGCTACAAAGGCTATTTTTGATTTATTAATTAATCAATTAATAAATTAATCCATTAATTTATTAATTATTCGATTAATGACTAATTTTTTTAATTTTTTTAAGTTACAGATTCTGATGAAATGGTGGTGGTTTATGTGTTCGATGACCGAATTGATTAATAATTTAATTTTTTAATGATTATTATTTATTTATTTTCATTATTAATCATTTATTTATTTTCTTTCTCATTTGGCCAATATCTCAGGCACCTTTTGAGCTCGGAAGCTAATATTTGGACATGAGTGACCAAGTGATGTAGCTGTCAAGGATATTTTTGATTTATTGATTAATCAATTAATCAATTAATAGATTAATTATTTAATTATTCGATTAATTACTAAAAAATATATATATATCAGTTACAGATTCTGATGAAATGGTGGTGGTTTATGTTTTCTGTGACCGAATTGATTAATAATTTAATTTTTTAATGATTATTATTTATTTGTTTTCATTATTAATCATTTATTTATTTTCTTCCTCATTTGGCCAATATCTCAGGCACCTTTTGAGCTAGGAAGCTAATATTTGGACATGACAGTGACCAAGTGATGTGGCTATCAAGGATGTTTTTGATTTATTGATTAATCATTTAATCGATTAATTATTTATTGATTAATCAATTAATTATTTGATTTTTTATTAATGACTTATTTAATTAAATTTCTAAAAGATACATCTTCGAATGAAGCACTAGTGGTTTAGTTATGCTATTATCCAATTGATTAAGAAAATATTTTGTGATAATCTTTTATTGATTTTAATTATACAATTAATCAATCAATTAGTGTACACCTCTCCCCTCCCAATGCAGCCTCTATGAGCTGCACTGCGGTATTGCCGGGCGCCCGAGGCGCCCCGGCAATGCTGCGCTGTAGGATATTTAATTATTTGGCATGGGGGCGGTGTACTTTGAATGTATCTGTACTTGTTATATTTTAGAATTGGTTGCCATTTTATTGCATTATTGTATTTTACTTGTTGAACTCATCAATTGTGAAACTTGCCTCAATTCGGCCTCTGGCCGTGATGCAAGTGGAATTGAAATAAACCTTTATTATTTATTTATTTACAGTACAATATAGTCAGACCCAGCTATTCGTGGTTCCTGGAATCCGCGTATTAGCGGTTGAGAAAATGTGACATGTTTCTCTATTCATGGAAAGATGTCCTGCGAATTCGCAATTTTTTTCTTTTCGCAGCTGTATTCCGCAAATTTGTGGTTATTCAAGGGCGCAAAAAAAAATTCACGACCCGCTAGCTTGACACATTTATAAAACCCATCTTTTACCATCCATGCAAAAAGCAGGTGGACATACACAAAACAAACTTTCCTCTTTCAAGATCTCTTAACAGAAACTTTCCCCCAAGCTCTCTCCCTCCCACAGATCTTCCGTTGTCCCTGTTCTCTGCTGTTGTACTTGTGTGCTTCCCTCTCTCTCACCATCTTGTCTCCCACTCCCTTTATTGTATGTTTTGTGTGTCCGTTTTTTTTTTTGTGATTGATGTTAGCTCTTACTCGAGCCTCGATCTTGTATACAAAAAAAAACAAATAAAAAAAACCCATCTTATACAAGTCGTGACCATGACCTGCTTATACTGTACGGTAAAGTACAGCGGTTAACTTGACACATTTATAAAAACCCATCTTTTACCAGCCATGCAAAAATCAGGTGGACGTACACAAAAAAAACATATTATACAAGCCGTGAGCATGGCCTGCTTGTACAGTACAGTATAGTACAGTACCGCACATTCACTGCTGTGTGATTTGCGTTTTCATGGCTTTCGTGGGTGCGAATTTTAGCCGCACTATAAGCGAGCTTCCTGGGATATCCCACCAGATGTGTAAACAAGTCAATTCCGCGAATTATAGCATGCAAACGCTTCATTAAATCCATTACAATTTGCAATTTACTGTAAAGCATCATTAGAGATGTTACACAATGAAAACGATGTTCCATCAGCGACTAAAACATGTCAACCTCCGCGAATTATAGAATGCAAATGATTCATTAAACCTATTATTAAAATTAGTCGATACGGCATCATCCGATAACATACTCCACAAAAATAGGCTCCCGCAGATACCCACAATGCTCGCAGATACCCACAATGCTCGCAGATACCCACAATGCTCGCAATCGTACAAATAAATACTGATTGTGTCCTCCATCTCCATCATCCCGTTGCTTCGACCTGCGGTTTTGTCTCGCCATTTCCGGGACTTTAATGGACCTTCGAGGATTATCATCACCATTCGCGGATTTTGCCTCGCCGTTCGCGGTTTGGTCTTCTCTTTTCGCGGATTTTAGTGATTCGGGACCTATTCCCCCATTTTCCATTGAAACAATGCCCCGCTATCCGTGGGTTTCGCTATTCGTGGATTTTCGCGATTCGGGAACCTATTCCCACAATTTCCATTGAAACAATGCCCCGCTATCCGTGGGTTTCACTATTCGTGGATTTTAGCGATTCGGGAACCTATTCCCCCAATTTTCATTGAAACAATGCCCCGCTATTCGTGGGTTTCGCTATTCGCGGATTTTCCAGGAACATATCTCCCGCGAATAGCGGGGTCCAACTGTACTTAGAAAAAGCCTTAACATTATGTTTAATACTTTTGGCCATTTCCTTTTCATATTCTCTTATGGATTGCTGAGTTAGGGTTAATTATTTTCTTAACTCGCCTCTATTAACTCCTATACAAGTCCTGTGGTTATTTACCGAATAAATTCTTCCACACACCCATTGTTAGTCCAAGTTTCCCTCGACCTTGGCTTTCAAATCTGCTGTTAATGTTTTCCCCTCTCTCTGCTGTTCATTACCTGCACCACCGATGGTTGTGTTTGTGCGAAGATTGTGTTTTCAACCCTGTCTGTCTGTCTGTTTGTTTGTGACCAGGATATATAAAAAAGCTGTGGATGGATTTTAACGAAATTTGGTAGTGAAGTTGGGCGTGTGACAAAGACGAAATTATTAGATTTTAGTGAAGATCTGGATCCGGATTCAGATACTAGAATTTTTAAAGTTATTGTTCACCATTGAGTGATCGAGCTAAAACAATATATAGCATAATATCTCAAAGAGTTGTGGACTGATTCAGACAAAGTTTAGTGGACAGTTTGGGTGTGTGAGAACGAATAATATTGATTCAAATTTGTTGAAGTTTTGAAATCGGATCCAATAATTTGTAAGTGATTCTTCATCATTTAGTGACGAGGCTAAAACGACATATACGTATAGGACGATATTTCAAAAAGTTGTGGATGACTGATGACAAAACTTGTGGATGAGTTGGGTAAGTGACAAGAACAAGCTGATTCGATTTTGGTTCAGTTGGATTCCAGATCCCGCCCATGAGTGGATGCAAAATATAAACTGTTCAACCTGGCGGAGGTATGCTCTCTACCGAGTGTCATTCTAGTTTATTCTCCAAACCGTGATTTTAGTCCTTCCTTTTGACTGCTGTTGCGTATACATGAATGCACTGCTGCCAAATTTGCTGTCATTTCTCATTCAACTTCCATACATCATAACAGCTGCAAAAACCATAAATTATACCATTTATTGTCCAGTTATTCAAACACCCATTGATAAGCACACAGAGATGTTGTTGAAAAGAACGAATGTTTAAAAATAATTTTATGAAGTGTAAACAGGTTATGTGCTACATTTCAAGTCTTCCTCAACATATGAGGTTGTGCCTTATCGTGTCATAATTGACTCTAAGAGCAAAATAACTTTGTCAATTCAATGCTCCCCAACATATACAACTTTTTTTATATTTGGGCTAAGGCTCGTAACAGAGCTGTACAGCGCTGGAGGATAATAAGGTGCTAAAGAATGCAAAATTTCAGATTACATCGGAATATGAGAGATGAGAAGAATGGCAATGGCTCCAGCAGTGATGTATCGTTCTGGACGAAAGTACAATCGTGTCTGGACAATCTTATTCTTGTTTGCAAACCTGTCACGATTGGTACAGGCAGTCACGATTGATCAGTTAAATAATTGCCAGGCTTTGATTACTCATGAAACAACTTTTGTCATTCTTTAAAGAAATTATAAATCAAAAGATAGATCTATCTCAAAAAGGGAGGTCAAATGTCTTCAGTTTGGTGCTTTTTTGTGATCGATTGAGACAAATGGTCAGAACCTTCCCTCTGCTCTTATTACTTGGATTGTGTGTGTGTTTGTGTCTACAGGTCACAATTTTAAACTGATCAACATGAAACTTCACCAAATGGTAGAGTTAGTGGTCCGACAGAATCCTATTTATTTTTGAGGTCAACATACTGTAGGCCAAAGGTCAACCACATTTTTCAGATTTCTAAAATCTTCAATTTTCATCAGATTGACTTGAAATTTGATTATGATCTGCATATCAGCTAACTTAATTAAACCACCAATTATATTTGAGGTCAGCATAGGCCAAAAGGTGAACATTGGCCACATTTCTAAAATTGTCAATTTTCATCTGATTAACTTAAAATTTGAAGACGATTTGCATTTCAGGTTGTGTATACAGCCGTTGTGAATTCAACCACCAATTATTTTTGAGGTCAAAAGGATGCTCTACTGAGTGACATTCTACGTTGTTCTCTTTGGGCAAGTGTCTCTCTATGAGTGATTTTTCATTTGTTTATTTTTTTCCTGTCAAAAATATATGTAGCTTGTCTTATGCCATATTATCTTGTGATGTATTGAACAAACAACATATATATATATATACACACATATATAATGTGGTATGTGTGCATTTATATGATAAAACAGGAGTGTTCGTCCCGAAACTACTCCCTCCCTTTTGGGGCTAGCCCCACCAAACCATCGATGGAACGTTTTGGGGTCCCAGCAGATGTTGTAAGCAGGAGGAGGTTTCATAAGTTCTCAATAAAATGAGGATTTTATAATTCACTTGATACCGACCTGCTCAAAAATCCGGAATTGAACAAATGATGACAATCAGAGCTGTCTCCCTTGACTTATCACGTGCCTTCGATACGGTCTGGCACCCCGCTTTACTCACCAAACCCTCCTCCCATGGTATCCATGGAAATCTCCACGCATCGCTTGCGGACTTCCTCTCTAGTCATAGTCAACGTGTGGCCCTGAATGGGTTTCCTCTTCCTGTTCAGGCTGGAGTACCCCAAGGCAGTGTCCTGGGCCCGATGCTTTTTCTGGTCTTCATCAATGATCTCTCTGCCTCTCTGGAAAATCCTCTCTATCTCTTTGCTGATGACTCCACTCTCTGCTGCTCCATTCCTCATCCCTCAGATCGGCAGTCTACAGCCTCCTCACTCTCTGCAGACCTGGACAAAATCACAGACTGGTCAAACAAGTGGAACATGTCTTTCAATCCTGACAAATCTCACACTCTTACTATGTCTCTCCGAAAAGACCGACTGGACAACCCTCCCATCTACTTTCTCAACAACACTCTCCAAGAAGTTCTATCACTCAAGATTTTGGGTCTCACTATCTGCCATGATCTTTCCTGGGAAAACCACATTTCCAAGCTGGCCTCCAAAGCAAGTCGCCGACTGGGCATCCTCCGTCGTGCGAAGTCCTTCCTTGGCACACCTGAGATCCTTACCACATACAAGGCTTTCATCCACAGCTCAATGGAATACTGTTCTCCCCTCTGGGCTGGTGCTCCTGCCTCACACCTAGCTCGGCTTCACGCTGTTGAAACCAAAGCTTTCAGAATCATTGGAATCTCCCGCGATGAAGCTATCTCTGAGGGCCTTTCACTCACTCACTGCAGGCAGGTTGGTGGTCTTTCTGTCTTTTACCGACTCGTTTCCGGCCTTGCTCGCCCAGCTCTCTCTGTGCTCTGTCCCCCAAATATTCCTACAGGTCGCACAAGATCTGCCAGCAACCCTCTTATCGATAAACTGCCAAAATCAAGACTCTCGGCTCACCTTCACTCTTTCATTCCTCTTTTCTCCTGCCTCTGGAACAAACTCCCTCACTCTCTTCAATCCCACTCCTCCCTCCAGGTCTTTAAAACAGCTGTTCACTACCATCGATTATCATCAGGAAGGGCATCATGCCATAAAACATTGCCTCAAACAGAAAATCATGATTGTGATGGGGCCCGCAAGGGCAACCGCTGCTCTCGTGGGGCAAATGGCCTTAAAACGATCATTCATATACATTATACATACACATACATACACACACACACATATATATATATATATATGTATATGTATACACACATATATATATATATATACTACATGACCAAAAGTAGGCGGACACCCCTTATAAATAGTGGATTCGGCTATTTCAGCCACACCCATTGCTGACAGGTATATATAATCAAGCACACAGCCATGCAATCTCCAGAGAAAAACATTGGCAGTAGAATAGGCCGTACTGAAGAGCTCAGTGACTTTTAACGTGGCACCGTCATAGGATTGCACCTTTCCAACAAGTCAGTTCGTCAAATTTCTGCCCTGCTAGAGCTGCCCAGGTCACCTGCAAGTGCTGTTATTGTGAAGTGGAAACGTTTAGGATCAACAACTGCCCAGGTGCGAAGTGGCAGGCCACACAAGCTCACAGAGCAGGACTGCCGAGTGCTAAAGCACGTAGCGCGTAAACATCGTCCGTCCTCGGTTGCAACACTCACTACTGAGTTCCAAACTGCCTCTGGGTGCAATGTCAGCACAACAACTGTTTGTCGGGAGCTTCAGGAAATGGGTTTCCATGGCTGAGCAGCCGCACACAAGCCTAAGATCACCATGTACAATGCCAAGCGTTGGCTGGAGTGGTTTAAAGCTCGCCGCCCACTGGTCAATGACATTCCAGACGATTGTGTGCCTCAAACTTTGTGGCAACAGTTTGGGGAAGGCCCTTTCCTGTTTCAGCATGACCATGCCCCCGTTCACAAAGCGAGGTCCATACAGAAATGGTTTGTCGAGATCGGTGTGGAAGAACTTGACTTGCCTGCACAGAGCCCTGACCTAAACCCCATCGAACACCTTTGGGATGAATTGGAACGCCGACATCGAGCCAGGCCTAATCGCCCAACTTCAGTGCCCGACCTCACAACACAAATGCTCTTGTGATTGAATGGAAGCAAATCCCCACAGCAATGTTCTAACATCTAGTGGAAAGCCTTTCCAGAAGAGTGGAGGCTGTTATAGCATCAAATGGGGGTGACCAACTCTACATTAATGCCCATGAATTTGGAATGAGATGTGTGATGTTCGGGTGTCCACGTACTTTTGGTCATGTAGTGTATGTGTGTGTGTATATATATATATATATATATATATATATATATATATATATATATGTATGTATGTATGTATATATTATATATGTGTGTGTATATATATATATATATATATATATATATATATATATATATATATATATATATATATATATACTAGCTTGGTGAGGCGAGCGCGTCGATACTGAGGAACGGGCTTATTTTAACTGAGGCTAATGACTGTACCTGAGTTGCTGTGTTGTCATGATTTTCACCAATCATAATACAAACAATTACTTTGCACAAATGTATTTGTTGTGTTTGTGATATTACATTTTTATAGGCAATTTAGGTTGAAGATTTAGGTTGAATGTTTTTTTTTCAAGAAAGAACCCCTCTGCACATACATAGGGGAGGGGTAGGTGCAGACTGGAAGTTTGGGACGATTACACCTCACCACCACGTAATTCGAAACACCTCACCACCACGTAATTCAAAACACCTCACCACCACGTAATTCAAAACACCTCACCTCCACGTAATTATAAATACCTCACCTCCACGTAAATCAAAACACCTCACCACCTTGTGATTTAAAAACACCTCACCACCATGTGATTTAAAAACACCTCACCACCACGTCATTTAAAAACACCTCACCACCACATATTTCAAAATACCTCACCACCACGTGATTCAAAACCACCACAACGTCATTAAAAACACTTCACAACCACGGAAACAAAAGTTTGAGGGAGTCCTTAAGTGAGAACACAGACACTGCCCAGATGTGTAGATATATAGATCCGTTTTGTCATGGTTTATAGTTGCCGTTTTGTCATGGTTTAAACCAATCATAATTCAAACAATTATTTTGCACAAATGTATTTGTAATATACGTGATATCACATTTTATAAACAATTGAAGTTGAAAAAAAAAAAATTCCCAAAAAAATTCCAAAAAAAAAAAAAAAAATTGGAAAATTTTTCAAAGAAAATACCCTTAGGACATACCGACGGGAGAGATATGTGCATACCAGAAGTTTGGTACGATTTCACAAAAGTTTGAGAAAGTAGTTCAGTGACAACACAGGACAACACAGGACAGGACAGACGCTGCACATATATATATATATATATATATATATATATATATATATATATATATATATATATATATATATATATATATATATATATATATATATATATATATATATATATATTGTATATATATACTGTATATATATATATGTATATACCTATATACATGTATATAGGCCCACTGTGTATATATATATATATATATATATATATATATATATATATATATATATATATATAGATATATATATATATATATATATATATATATACTGTATATAGGTATATACATATATATATATATACAGTATATATACAGTATGTATATATATATATATATATATATATATATATATATATATATATATATATATATATATATATATATATATATATATATATATATATATATATATATATATACACAGTGCATTCAGAAAGTATTCAGACCCCTTCACTTTTTTCACATTTTATTATGTTGCAGCCTTGTGCTGGAATCGTTTAAATTAATTTTTCCCCTCATCAGTCTACACTCAATCAATACCCCATAATGACAAAGGGAAAACAGGCTTTTACAGATTTGGCATTTAATATGGAATATTTTTTTTGTGGGGGTGAACTTACTCTTTCAAGATGTCTTAGAACCAAAAGTTCATTGGAATTATGTTGAAATTATTCTAGATTTTGTTAATGTGACCTTTAAAAGAAACAAAAACCACATTTGACATTTCAAAACAAATAAATTGATCCTTGAAAGTGATGTAAACTGATATCGAACTCAATTCATGGACAGTACTGTGTTAAACTTCTGTACGTTTTCCAGAAGTATCTCTTTATTTTGCACATTAGCCAAAAAATTTTTAACAAAAACAAAAGTTAAAATATGACTGGGATTACGGGCAGTAAAATTACAGTTCAGTCCTTCGTGTAACCCCCACGAGCATTCAGGAGAGCACATACACGTTGAGGCATGCTGTTCACGAGATTTGCCAAGGTTTGGACAGGAATCGCTTGCCATGCAGTGACAATAGCCTGCTGCAATTCACGCACAGATGTCGGCTGCTGGTCCAAGCGGTCGATTTGACCCGTTAATTCTGCCCACAAGTTCTCTATCGGATTCATATCCGGGGACATGGCAGGCCACTCCATATGCTCTACACCATGGTCAGCAAGAAAGTGTTGGATCATGCGAGCACGATGAGGCCGTGCATTGTCATCTTGGAAGACAAAGTTTCCTCGAAAGGCTGCACGAGCAAATGGAAGCAATGTTTCTTCCAGAATGGCCCTGTACTTGAACTGGTTCAGGTTTCCATTCAGAACAACCAGGTCAGTTTTGCCCCCTGCATGAAAAGCAGCCCAAACGGTCACCCCTCCACCTCCAGCTTGGACTGTTGGCACTATACAATCTTTGTTGGAGGCTTCATGCACTTGCCTGCGCATTCGGACGCGGCCATCTTGACGATAGACCAGAAATCTAGACTCGTCACTGAAGATCACGTGATTCCAGTGTCCTGGCTGCCATTGACGGTGCTCTCTGGCCCACTGCAATCGGTGCTGGCGGTGTTGTCTGGTCAGGCATGGCTTTCTCAGGGGACGCCTGGCATGATAGCCTGCTTGAACCAGTCATTGGTTGACTAGCCTTCTGGATACAGGCACATTTGTCAGTTGCTGCCACTCAGCCCTAAGCCGATTAGCTGACTTGGTACGGCCATTGCGGACTAACCGGTGCAGCTGGCGATCATCCCTCCTTGTGGTTCTGCGGGGACATCCTGGCCTCGGTATTGGAGTAGGGACTCCCCTCTGAGCATTTCGTTTCAGGATCTTTGACACCTGACCTTGAGTGATGCCATACTGCCGAGCAATAGCACGCTGTTTCATGCCGTAATTTCGTAAACCCACCACTCCATGACAAACAGCATTGTCGAGTTGATGAACCATCTCCAGAGGAAGTGGCAATAACTTTTGGAGACGTGCAGCAGTTGTTTACCACTAATACAGAACGCAACAACCCTTGTATACCCGACATTGAAGCCAATGATCAAATGCACCTGTCCGTACATTTTGCCATGCCACCTGTGATATAATCCTGTTGTTGACTTCTTGCTGCGACAGACAATCAGTGACATGGTTCTTTTAACAAATAAATCACCAAAGTGTAAAAGAAACTCACCAGATTGATGTACTGAGTTAAGAAAGCAAACCCAAGTCAAGAAAAAAAAAAATTCCATATTAAATGCCAAGTCTGTAGAAAGTTTTGCAAATTTCTTAAAAAGAACACGGATTTGACTATCAAACGCGGGAGGAAGAAGGAAAATGGAAGGCTGTGGCAAAAGCTTACCTTACCGCATGAGGAACTGGGATGGATGGATTCAGCTTGATCCACATTGGAGTAGAAAATGGTGTTTATGGAGTTATTATCATAAGGTGGATGGTACACCATGCAGAAAACATGAGGCGATTACATAGAGGTATATACACAGCCAGAGGCATTCCAGAGGACTTGGAATGGTTAAAATTAGTCATTTGCCAACAAGTTCATAAAATTCTTACTTTAGGCGAAAAAGTATTTTCGCCCTTAATGTTCAATAAACGGTTATAATTATTGTGAAGGACAGTTTATGGAAAGGAATGGTGTGTTTGTGTGTGGTTTTAGATCATTGAATAATCATTTTGTAGTGCAGAATTTTTAAGAAATTGCTAAAATAAGAGACATATTGTCTTAACATCATCAAGAAAAGTTGCAAAAATGCTGCGTGTCAAAGATCAACTAAATTGATACTAAATTGGGGTCACTATTATTCATGTTCATCGTTGATTGGTACGCATGGCTGACACTGATAGGCCAACAGCAATATTTGTCATAGCAACAAAACACCAGCATCGAGTTAACAACTCAACACTTTCCTCGATGCTTCAGTTGTGTGAAAACAAGCACGACATTTGTATAAATTATTTTTCCTTGCAGAGAACAAGACAATGTGTGTATAAAAGCAGCTTCAAGCATTCCTAAATGTGCAAAACAAATGTCCCTGGTTCTAGTGGGCTAGCTCGGCCTGTAATCCTAAACCGGTCAGTGGAATTTTTACCCTCACCTTGCACTTGAGTGTTTGTTACTTGGCAAAAAATATATTTTTTGACAAGTAGGTTGATCACTCCGGTTTGTGTGTGTGTGTGTGTGTGTTTGTCTGTCCACTCACTTATACTTGCCTACATGTCACAATTTTAAACCGATCTTCACGTAACTTCACCAAATGTTAGAGTTTGTGGTCTGACAAAATCCTATATATTTTTGATGTCAAAAGGTCAATAATAACTGCAGCATCGAGGATATATATATATATATATTTACACTACCGGTCAAAAGTTTTAGAACACCTCAATTTTTCCAGTTTTTATTGAAATTTACGCAGTTTAATGTCTCAATGTACTCTGAAATTAAGCATAGAACAAATAAACAATTGGAGACAACAAAGAAATTATAGAATCATTTTGTTTAACAAAATGTAATTTAAATTTTTGACTCGGCAAAGTAGCCACCTTTTGCAGATATAACCGCCGAACACACTCGTGGCATTCTTTCTACAATGGAAATCAAATATGGTTCGGGAAGTTCTTCCCAACACTGTTGCAGAAGTTCCCACAAATGTGTCGCACTTGTAGGTTGCTTTGCTTTCACCCTTCTGTCCAGTTAATCCCAAACCAGCTTGATGGGGTTTAGGTCTGGAGACTGTGCTGGGCATTCCATGATTTGAAGCCTACCCTCTTGTTCTTTTCCTCGAAGGTAGTTTTGACATAGCATGGATGTGTGTTTAGGGTCATTATCTTGCTGTAGGATGAACCCCTGACCAACTAGGCGTATACCAGAGGGTATTGCATGGTGCTGCAAAATGCTGTGGTAGCCCTTTTGGTTCAGGGTGCCAGTCACTCAGTGCAAGTCGCCGACTCTGGCTCCAGCAAAAGGGCCCCATACCATCACGCTTCCTCCTCCATGTTTGACAGTTGGTGTCACACACTGAGGAACCATCCTTTCGCCTACTCGACGGTGTACAAAAACCCTGCGTGATGAACCAAATATTTCAAATTTTGATTCATCGGTCCATAAGACCTTCTTCCAGTCTTCAGTAGTCCACTGGTGGTGCTTCATGGCCCAGGCAAGCCTCTATTTCTTATTTTGCCATCTTAGCAATGGCTTTCTTACTGCCACTCGACCTGTCAAACCTGCAGCTCGAAGTCTTCTCTTCACAGTTGAAACTGAGACTTGCTTACTTCGACCAGTGTTAAGCTGTGATTGAAGCTGTTCTCCTTTGAGCTGCCTATCACGCAAGCTGTTGACTCTCAGAAACTTGTCTTCTGATTCTGTTTTGGCTTTGGGTCTGCCAGACCTCTTCCTGTCAGAGTTTCCTCCAGTTTCCAAGTGCCTTTTGATGGTGTAGGCAACTGTACTCACTGACACCTTGGCTTTCTTTGCAATTTCTCTAAAGGAAAGACCGACACTTTTCAGGGTTATAATGGTATAGAATAGATGGTATATATGCCTTTGTACCATTTCAGGTTATTCACTGGACTTGAATTGCTTGAATTTCAATAAAAACTGGAAAAATTGGGGTGTTCTAAAACTTTTGACCAGTAGTGTACACACACACACTATAATACTCTCCAGTCTATAATACTCTCCTGTGTCCAGTCTGTCCGTCCGTTCAGGGTGGGGCTTCACTTGTTTAGGGAAGGGTTTCAAAATCAAATCTCCACCATTTTGTTCTCTCCATATCGCTCTGAAACTGAGGCCTCCTAAGCCTCTTTTGTAAGGCTCGCGCATTCCGACTATCTCACAGAGTTGGTGACTCTATGAGATAGTCAGTGTCTCTGACTCGTCACATTTTTTTTGACTTGTGACTTGACTTGACTTGCTGAGATGAAATAGTCGTTCACGTTTGAAGACTGTCGCGTCTGGCTTATGACAATTCCGAGCATGGGCAAAGCTTTTCTGGTTTATACGTCACTTGATGGTCTCAGTCAGTTCTTATTGGTTTAATGTAACGACCAATGAGGGAGTTGCTTCTTGGGAGCTCAAACACAGTGGAGTGAAGCGTCTAAAGTTTGGTGGCATGTTGATGAAGACTCAGTAGGTTTTCTTTGGAATCCTATGTAACGTTGAGTTGTTTTATGAATCGAACAGTGCGGGGGCTACACGTGCTTAACTCTAACATTCTGTTCAATTTACAACCAAACTAACCTTTTGGCAGAGTTCATGCATTAGCGAACAATCGGTCTTCCTGGGTTGATTATTTCTGCCTTTTGGCGTCGAGGACACGCAAGCTCAAAAGTTGATATGATCAGTTAGAAAATATTACTTATGACTTGACTTTACTTGAGAGCAAATGACTTGTGACTTGATTTGCAAATGACTTGCGGGGTGAAGGGGTGGTGAGGGGGGGGGGGGGTGAAAGAGGAGAGAGGGCATGGCCTGTAGAATGGGTGGTGTTTATTGGCCACTCACAGACACAAACTCAGCTATGTGTATATATATATATTGTTGCGATTTTGAGAACCCCTCACTTTGTAAACACTTGTAAATATTCCATCATTTTAAAAGGTCAAAGGTCGCACCAATAGTTAGGCCACAGCAACACGTAGGACACCATAGGACTTTCAGTTATTTCCTTAATATGTGTTTCAGATAAGGCTGTGTTCCCAATAGTTGAATCTGCGTTGCATTAATCAAATAAGATAGGCCCCATTCCGTCCATTTTGCCAGTCTCTCTCTCCCAAATTGTGTTACGCGCCTCTGCCAGCCGCCTCAGCGTTCGCTCAGGCGACGCCATTACGCACGCGGTCAAGCTTGGAGAAGAAGGGGGTGGAGCGCCAAGAACGAGGCGTGGCCCTGTCAACTCGCCGTCAAGGGTGGAGCAGGTGAGCCCTCGCCAACCAACCAGGGCTGAGGTGAGCTCGCTGGCGGGCGTGGTTTAAAAGAGCGCGGATTGATCTGTGAGCGCGTAATATAAGCCCCAGCATGAGCCTTTTCACAAAGAGTCGACTCGGGGCTGAAACGGACTGCGCCACAGACTCGCTGGGAAACGCGCACTGCGCAAGGACTGCGCCGGGGATTGCACGAACTGCCTGTGATACGAGCCATAGAGAGAGAGAGAGAGAGAGAGAGAGAGAGAGAGAGAGAGAGAGAGAGAGAGAGAGAGGGCTGGCAGGAGCTACGTATTACGTACACCGCATCCCAGTCCCCCCGATATATGTAACCCCGAGATACGTAAGTGGCGCTCGCGTCCGACGATACGCGCGAAGCTGCCTGCCGGGTTTCGCCCACGGAACCGGAGCCTGGACTGGAGTGGACCGGAGCCGGATCCCATCGCCTGGACCATCTGCTTGGACCTTCCTCCACTACCACTACAATTCCGTGTGAGTCTGTCTGTTTGTCCTGGGGTCATGATAAGTTAAGTCTGTATAGATAAGCTTGCCCTGTGTCCTTTTGTTTCTCCTTTCTTGTACATGCTTTCGTTTCCTCTTCTTTGGGTCTTGTAAATAATTAATAAACCCACTCTTTGTTCTTCCCTTACTCTGGTTTCCTCTTATTCGATCGCCTCCGTCCTTTCTTTCAATTGAGTACCTGTGGCACGATTTGGAAACCGCTCAGGATCGGGTTTAGTCATTTGTTAACGGCTTGGATCGCGGATTGCTAACCGCTCGGCAATATTCCATCTTATCCGTGGTTCGAGCGGGAGTTATTTCCCTGCTCGCGGTCGGGGTTAGTACGTAGGTATTTGGAACTTCATTGACCAATCACCCTAGCTAATTCCGACCGGGAGGAGCGTCATAGCTTCCTGGATTGGGGGACGGCCAGCTTAAAAGACAAGGGGATTAACCCCCCCCTTGATAAGGGGAGCGCCGACCCCCGAATCCGCATCAATTGGTGTCAGGAGTGGGATTGGACCCGAACCAAATTTTAATATATCTGAAAAATTTGGTCAAAATTTCGAGCGGCCGAAATTTTATTATACCATCTAAATTTTACATCGTGCCATGGATAATCAAGGTGATCGGATGCCGGTGGGGGGAAATGAGGGGGGTAGAGGAAGGTTTAGAATTGACCCAGGACCCCAGGGAAGAAGTGGGAGAGATGGAAGAGAAGATTGAAGAAGGTGCGGTAGTGGGGGTTGCAGGCGCACAAAATGGCGGCGCCTCGCACACGGCGGCAAGAGCCGAGCCCGCGATACCAGCGGGTTGGGACCTGTATTTACTCATAGAGCAACTACGAGGATCTATAGAAATGCAGAGGGACGAAGCAAGGCGTGATGGGGACAAATCCAGCAGAAAAATGAATAAATTGGGAAGCCAAATTGGGGGGTTGAGAAATGAATTGGGCGGTCAAATTGGGGGGCTAGAAAGCAAATTGGGAGAATTACAGAGCCAATTAGGGGGACAATTGGAGGACATGGGTGGTCAAGCCCAAGAAATGAACGAGGGGCAGGCAAGGGACAAAGCCACGTATGAGGCAAAAGAATTGGAGAGGGAGAGAGACTGCGAGTTGGGCGGGAGGAGCACACGGGTACGCGACGAGGTAACGCGGCTAGAGGAGCGCAGGTTGAGTGAGTTGGAGCAAAGCACAGTCACGTGGACGGGTGTAGAGATCGCGACCCGGGGTATGGGAAAGCCAATGGCTGCAGAATTAAAGGAAAAAATTTTAAACGCGCCGGCGGTCGTTGGGCTGGGAAGAGAAATCGAAACAATAGTGGAAATTGGAAAGACGCCGGACTTAGAAGAGCACTCGTGGGGTGAAGAAATGGAACGTACTCAAAGTCTGAATTCACATTGTGATGCCGTGCTTGACCCGAATAAAGATTTGCAGGTGGTGGAGCGAAAAAGAAGAAGCGCCAAGGTGAGTAGGTTAGTATATGGTGCTAAAAGATTTTGCGGAAAGGTATTTAGCGCAAAAGGTATTTTCGCGCGCTTGGGGTCCCAGCGTACCGCCGGGCGTGTGTGGAAGGCCCGTGGTGCGCTGCGTGAGTGGAAATGGTGCGCGTGTAAGAAAAAAGTGTGCGTCGAAGAGTGAGTGTGTTACAGGGTGTGAAAATGAGGATGAATGCACATCGGAGGGTATGTGTGATGAATGTGATACAGAGAGTGAGTTGGTTGTGGCGAGTGTGCGAGGATGCACACCTGAGTTGGTTGTGGAGCGCGTGATTGGGTGTGCGACAGGGGATTGCACACCCGTGGGTATGTGGGCGCTGAGTGGGTGTGCAACAGAGTGCACACCCACGAGTGGTATGAAGTACGTACCGGGAGAGTGTGCGCAAGACACACACCTGCACGAGAGAGGTGTGTTACGAAGTGTGTGATAACTGCACATCGGATTTTTATGTGAAAAAACAAAAAATATTTTTTCACATAAAACGGCTTTTTTGCGCGCAAAAAATTATTTTGCTATTTTCGGAGAAAAACAATATTTCGCCCTTTTTCGGGAAAAATAAAATAAAATGACCTTTTTGGTCGAAAATGTCTGGCAACGCTAAAAAAAATTAGGGAATTTTTCGAAATTTTTTACTGCGATCGAAATTTTTAACTGCGATCGATCTCAAAAACAAAACGTTGCGTGCGTTGCGTCCCCAGGGTGTACAGCAGTGAGGCGGTGTACTACAGTGAGAGAGTGCACACAAAGTGTGAACAAGTCTCCTATCAAGATGAGTGCTGCTCTTCGTGACAAGTGGCTGAAGGAATTCAACGCTGGCGGCGATGGGGCCACCTTCAAGTACGTGTCGAGTGACACGGCTTTCTGTCGAGCTTGTGAAAAGACTTTCCGGGCGAAGCAGAAGTCTGAGCTGGCCCAACATGTCTGAGGAGACCGCCACAAGAGCAACTTGGCCTTGAAGAAGAAGAGGACGGTCACGCAAGCCACCATGGAGGACTTTGGTGGCGGAAAGAGGCACAAGTGCGACGTCGTGGCTCAGGAGCTGTGCCAGGCCATGCTGGCCGCTGGCATCCCATGGTCGAAATTGGAAAACCCTGCCCTCCGGTCGTTCCTGGAGAAGCACATCACTCTCCAGATCCCCGATGAAAGCTGGATTCGAAAGCACTACCTCGACAAGTGCTACGACGAGGCCTTGGCGGGGATCCGTGCCGACCTTGGACAGCAGCCCATCTGGCTGTCCGTCGACGAGACGACCGATTCAGCAGGTCGATATGTGGCCAACATCATCGCGGGACGCTTGTCCAAGGAGGGGTACTTAAGTCCCCACCTCGTCCAGTTCATGTTTCTGGAGAAGACCAACTCCGGGGAGATCGTGCGCGCAGTCAATGACACGCTGCGCTATCTTTGGCCTGATTTCAAGCCGGAGTGCCTCAAGGTCCTCGTCAGCAACGCCGCGGCCTATATGATCAAGGCCGGCCATGCCCTGAAGGAACTCTTCCCGGACTTGCTGCATGTGACTTGCGTTGCCCACGCGCTCCACCGTGTCTGCGAGATAGTCCGAGAAATGTTCAAGGACGTCAACGACCTGATTGCCACGACGAAGAAGGTGTTCGTCAAAGCCCCGTCGCGTGTTGTCCTTTGGAAGGAGCAGCAGCCCAATCTTTCTCTCCCCCCGGAGCCCATTCTGACTCGGTGGGGGACGTGGATCGACGCCGCGGTGTTTTACGCCGAGCACTTCGAGGCCGTCAAGGACATTGTGGACCAGCTGAACGATGACGACGCGATGGCAATCCGGAGTGCCAAGGACCTGTTCGGAAAGGCGGACATCAAGCTCAGTTTGGTCTTCTTAAATGCCCACGTGTCGTTCATCCCGAAGATCCTAAAGCAGCTGGAGGAGGCCGGCATGGAGCTGGCCAAGGCCTTCCAGCTCCTTGATCAGGCCAAGGAGGAGCTCGAAAAGTTCCGAGGCTGCCGTAAGGAGATCCTGCTCACCAAGTTCAAGGCGGTGCTGCAGCGCAATCACGACGTTGGTGTGCTGAGGACAGTGGCTTTGATCCTGGGTGGAGATCAGCACGGATCTGAGGTTGGTGTGCCGGCTGGAGTCAAGCTTGCCGACATCCCCCTCTTGAGGTACTGCCCCATCGTCAGCCTCGATGTGGAAAGGTCCTTCTCTGTCTACAGAAACGTCCTCACCGACCGCCGACAACGCCTCACCAAGGAGAACATTACCAAGATAATGATTTCAAACACCTACTTTAACCGTTCCTAAAAGGGTCTTGTCAATTTCTTCTAGTCCTCTACTTATCAAACAATGCGGTTGCAATAAAGGTACCTGAACGTCGTTTTTTACCTGTTTACTAGACCAGAGTGCTTAATGTTGTGCAGGAAAAAGCTTACCATTTTGTTTTAGTTCTTTTTTTGACTGATTTCTGAAAAACTTGGTAATAATAAAAAATGAATAAAACGGGGGAAAAAAATATTTCGGGATTTTTTCAAATAAAAAAAATATATTTCCGCTTTTCAAAACATAAAAAGCCTATTTTCTTAACATAAAAATCCGTAGTCTAGTGATAACGGAGTGTGCGGGGAGAATGAATGCGCAATAATGTGCACGAGAGGAATGCATGGAGTGTATGGAGACACCTGGATGTGTGAGTATAGAACGGGTAGCGTATGGATGTGAGCATGCTAGTCGGGCATCGACGTTGACCGGGGCAGCGGTTAGGCCGACGTACAGCCGACGCGAGCGCTCGGGGAGTGGTGTTCTTTGTATGCTGCGGGGGCCGGCCGGGATCGGTGCCGCGTCGCTCCTGCACGGAGCGCCATGCACGATTCGGGCTGGGCTCCGCCCTGCATGGTCAGTGCCGTGCTTTGTTAGGCAAAGTGATCGGCCCGGTTCGAGGGGAAGGAGAAGGGTTCGGAGCGGCGCCCCCTTGTGGTGGCGGCGCTCCGGCCGGGCAAGGCTGGGCCATCGCGCTTGGGAGCGCAAGGCCCTGCGTAGGGATGGTGCTTGGAGCCTTAGCCCGACCAAACCTCCTCCCCTGAATCGTAAATGCTGGACGGACCCAACCAACAGGGGACTGACCATCTGCACGGATAGCCGGCTTTTCGAAGCCGAGCAGTGAGAATGCATTACCGCACCCGACGAGGCTCAGAGTAGTGAACGGATAGTGATAGTGATGATGGCAAATGGTATCTGATGTAGAGGGATGGTAGACCTACCATCCCTCACATCCATCTTTTGGGCAAAGGAGCTATAGGTTTATGGGGTGGCGGTGAAAACTAGCCCAGGGAGGGTTAGGATAAATTGATAGAATTTAGAAATGACCATAGGTGACACAAGATTTAAGTAGTGACATTGGACAGGTAGTGGGGACGTAGAGTAGGGTAGTTGGTTGTTAACGACGAGGGATGTGCAATAGTATAAGGGGTGACAGCGAAGCACTAATCTTAGAAGGGCAATAGTTAGCCAGATGATGCTGTGTGTATGACCTTTAAGTTTTGGATGAAATGACGAATTGAGAGGAATTGCTCGTGTGTGTGTGTGTGTGTGTGTGTGTGTGTGTGTGTGTGTGTGTGTGTGTGTGTGTGTGTGTGTGTTTGTAGAAAGTGTATTGAGCAGAGTATCGAGGATGTGTGTGATTGTGCATTGAGTGATTGGCTTGCATGGTGGCAAAGGAGAATGGTTGGATGGAATAGATGGTCTGGAGTAAATGGAGTATGTAATGAATGGTGTGGAGTGGAGTGGAGTGTATGGTGCGAAGGAGTGGATGGGGGAAGGATGTACCCCTTCACGTGTACCCGGGGAGGGTAGTTTAAAAGTAGGTAGAGGGAGTAGGTAAATTGTGGTTGGATATTGACATCTGTGGTGCTGGTTGTGGAAAAGCAGTGTTTTGATGGGTGCAGGAGTGTATGGAATGGCTGGGCGTGTGACCTGTTGGTGAGTATGGTTAGTTGAGCACTCCGCCACTGGTAGTCTGTCGGCCAGGTGAGGCCGCAGGTAGGCTCTGGGAGCCAGTTAGAGTTCAATGGGGCCAGAGGATCCAGAGAAGGACCCGGGTAGCCTGATGCCAGAGAGGGCGGTAGCGGGGTAAGGGAGCCAGAGGGCCTTCCCCAGGTAGGTTAGGGCGAGGAGCAGGTAAGCTCGGGTGGCAACTGCAGTGGCGGAGGTGTGCAGGTGAGCGGACCTGCTGGGAGAGCCACACGACCCAGCCCTGAAATTGTGCGAGGGCACAGGTAGAAGAATCGGGGGAGTGAGACCCCAAATTGGAGAGTGCCACAGTATGTTCAATGGGAATTGGTTTTTAGAACCACATCGTTTAATGATGGCCAATGGTTTTGCGGGGTAAGACCCCGGGTAGTTTAAGAGTGTTAATGTCATTTACAAGTACAGCTAGGATGAAAGTCTCTTCGCACCATCCGCATCCACTCACCTGGGTGATAAAACTCCACACCATGGTTTGCAAATATTTTGGAATGAAAGACGCATCATGACGTGGGATTGACATTGTTTGTATTCCATCTCTTCCTCCTTGGGAGGGATTGATGACGGATTTGGTTTAGAGGGAATGGGAAAGACAAGACGATAGAGACGAATTGTAAATGGTGTAAATACAGGTGAGGGCAAGGGTAGGGTAGGTGACATGGGGGGTGACGAACGGTTAGGGACGAGCTTTCTCGGCTCGCTCTCCCACGCCCTTCATGTTGCATTGCTTCGTATTGATGTGTACCCTTGCTCCCCTGCCTGCTGATCTGCTTGTCCTTCCTTCCCCACTCACGGACCATTGGTCTTGTGTGCCTGGGGTGGGGGGGTTGGGGGGGGGGAGTGTGCAGGTGACCACAATTGTGCGCCCGCACCCTTGCTGCCTCTGGCCTGCACTGATGCACCATACGGACCACACGTTCTGTGGCATAGCAGCACCTTATGGACCACACATACTGTGGCCTGGCACGTCTGCTGGGACCGGCCACCATTGCCAGTGGTGTCTGGTTGCGGACCACTGTGTTCTCAGAGTGGCCGCCATGCCATGCAGGTGGACCACCTACGTTGGCCCTGCTGGCCATGAATAATAAAAAGCGGATGCGGTGTGTGCCCTTTTATTCTTAAATAGACAGCAAGATGAAGATCAAGACAACTGGAAGCATCGGCCAAGCAGACAAGAAAGAAGACATCATTTATTATTTTTAAAAATGTTTGTTTCTGTGCATTTTTATTATTGGTGCATATTGGTGCATATGGTATGGTGCATCGGTGCAGTGCATGGCAATATTTTTCCTCTTTTCAAAAGTTCTGCTTGTTTCCCACAAAAGACAGGTCCTGGGTGACAGTTTGTAAATAATTAGTGTTTTTGTGAATAATGCTCCCCACCGGCTTTATGTGTAGTTTCAAAATAATTCCGCAATTCGGTTAGTCTGTGGGCATGAGTCAGTCAGATAGGATGCAATGCAGCAGGCGGGACATATTTGGTGTTAAAACTGTCGCACTCAGGGTGAGGTTAAAAGTAGAGGGTAACCACACCTAAGTGTCACACTAAGTTAAAGTTGTTTCGGCCCGGGCTGGGCCTGGAGGAAAGGAGGGTGCAGTGTTGCGGTTTTGAGAAACCCTCACTTTGTAAATACTTGTAAATATTTCATCATTTAAAAGGTCAAAGGTCGCACTCATAGTTAGGCCACAGAAACACATAGGACACCATAGGACTTTCAGTTATTTCCTTAATATGTGTTTCAGATAAGGCTGTTCCCAATAGTTGAATCTGCATTGCATTAATCAAATAAGATAGGCCCCATTCCGTCCATTTTGCCAGTCTCTCTCTCCCAAATTGTGTTACGCGCCTCTGCCAGCCGCAGCCGCCTCAGCGTTCACTCAGGGGACGCCATTACGCACGTGGTCAAGCTTGGAGAAGAAGGGGGCAGAGCGCCAAGAACGAGGCGTGGCCCTGTCAACTCGCCGTCAAGGGCGGAGCCGGTGAGCCCTCGCCAACCAACCAGGGCTGAGGTGAGCTCGCTGGCGGGCGTGGTTTAAAAGAGCGTGGATTGATCTATGAGCGCGTAATATAAGCGCCAGCTCGAGCCGTTTCACAGAGAGTCGACTCGGGGCTGAAATGGACTGCGCCACGGACTCGCTGGGAAATGCGCACTGCGCAAGGACTGTGCCGGGGATTGCATTGCACGAACTGCCTGTGATACGAGCCATTGATAGAGAGAGAGAGAGAGAGAGAGAGAGAGAGAGAGAGAGAGAGAGAGAGAGAGAGAGAGCTGGCACGAGCTACGTATCACATACGCCGCATCCCAGTCCCCCCGATATATGAAACCCCGAGATACGTAAGGTCCGCTCGCGTCTGACGATATGCGCGAAGCTGCCTGCCGGGTTTCGCCCGCGGAACCGGAGCCTGGACTGGAGTGGACCGGAGCCGGATCCCATCGCCTGGACCATCTGCTTGGACCTTCTCCCCCACCACTTCAATTCCGTGTGAGTCTGTCTGTTTGTCCTGGGGTCATGATAGGTTAAGACTGTACAGATAAGCTTGCCCTGTGTCCTTTTGTTTCTCCTTTCTTGCACATGCTTTCGTTTCCTCTTCTTTGGGTCTTGTAAATAATTAATAAACCCACTCTTTGTTCTTCCCTTACTCTGGTTTCCTCTTATTCGATCGCCTCCATCCTTTCTTTCAATTGAGTACCTGTGGCATGATTTGGAAACCGCTCAGGATCGGGTTTAGTCATTTGTTAACGGCTCGGATCGCGGATTGCTAACCACTCGACAATATTCCATCTTATCCGTGGTTCAAGCGGGCGTTATTTCCCTGCTTGCGGTCGGGGTTAGTACGTAGGTATTTGGGACTTCATTGACCAATCACCCTAGCTAATTTATATATATATATATATATATATATATATATATATATATATATATATATATATATATATATATATATATATACTGTGAGATATAGTAGAAACTCCACAGTACGAGCAGGGTGTCTCATTTGCATTAAATAAATAATCGGGAGGTTAAATCAGACGCGGACGTAGCTTCAGGACGTCGATCTTTAATTTGACAAGCTTTCGACCAACAAAGGTCTTCTTCTTAGTCGTCCCCAAGTTGAACTTATATGTATATATATACATATATACAGTCACGTGAAAAAGTAAGTACACCCCATGTAAAGTTTTGAGTTTTTCAACATATTTCAACATACAGCTATTTGATCTTCATTTCAACAATATTGAAAGATAAAGGTGATATAATGTAACAAATATCATGAAACATTTACATTTTGTAGTCCATTGTATAATTTAAATAAACATAAATGCAAATTTCGCATGTGGAAAAAGTAAGTACACCCCTACATTTATCACAACTTCAAATACCTAAAATTAGAATCAGGTGCACCAGCTCAGGTGCAAATGATTTGAACATCGTTGGAGAGGATCTTGGAGGAACCTGCCTGATTTAAACCTCACACATTTAGTTTGGTTTGCTCTTTGTTGTTGAAGTGTGTGGCGTCACCATGCCGAGATCAAAAGAGCTCTCTGAGGCCTTCAGAAAGAAGGTTATCGATGCCTACGAGTCTGGGAAGGGATTTAAAAAGATCTCCAAACAATATGAAATCAATCATTCGACTGTCCGGAAGATCATCTACAAGTGGAGAAGATTCCAAACAACTGCCAACTTGTTCACGCCAGGCTGCCCCAGCAAGTTCAGCCCGAGAGCAGACCACAAGATGCTGAAAGAAGTCTTGAAGAACCCCAGAATGTCATCACGGGACCTACAGGTAGCTCTTTCCACTGTTGATGTCAAAGTGCATGAGTCTACCATAAGAAAGAGGCTGCACAAATTTGATCTACATGGGAGGTGTGCCAGGAGGAAACCTTTGCTCTCCAGAAAGAACATCAGGGCAAGATTAGTTTGCCAATGAACACCTCGGCAAAGACCAGCACTTCTGGAACAATGTGGTCTGGACAGATGAGTCAAAGGTCGAGCTATTTGGCCACAGTACCAGAAGACATGTTTGGCGAAAACCAAAGACTGCATTTGACCACAAGAACCTGATACCAACTGTAAAGCATGGTGGTGGAAATATTATGGTTTGGGGCAGCTTTGCTGCATCATGGCCTGGACAGCTCACCATCATAGAATCCACTATGAATTCTTCATTGTACCAGAGGGTGCTTGAGGCTAATGTGAGGCCATCTGTCGGAAAGTTGAAGCTCAACCGAAGGTGGACATTGCAATATGACAATGACCCTAAACATACCAGTAAATCCACCAAGGAATGGCTGAAAAGAAAGAAATGGAGGGTTCTGGAATGGCCAAGTCAAAGCCTGGATCTAAATCCCATCGAGATGTTGTGGGGGGATTTGAAACGAGCTGTGCAACAATTTTTTGTTGAATAAATTATTGCAAAGTCAACTTTTCATTGTTTTTTGTTCAATTAGATCACCTGTATCGATAGATACTGTTTAAATGAAGATCAAATAGCTGTATGTTGACATGTGTTGAAAAAGTCAAAACTTTACATGGGGTGTACTTACTTTTTCACGTGACTGTATATATATATATACACACTGTTCTTTTCCCTCTCCCCGTCTTTCCCAGAAAATGAATCAATAAACTGTTAAATCCGATGCATGTAGTTTTGACATAGTACCGGCAGAATGGGCCAAAGAGTCTCCTCCAGAATTAAATTTCCTTTTAATCCCTTGTAATGTCGACATGGCCAAATTCCAAATTCCTGCATTAACCGATAGGGGTCACTGCTTCAGTGGCACAGCCACACTGCTTGAATGATGCATTCACTAACTTGATGCTGCACACAGAACAAAGATTGATTAACTGAAAAATGACAGCGATATCCACTCGTACCCCCATGGAAAACAAAATTACACAAATGTTTTGGGGTCAGCCTTTCATCAGAGCAAAATCTCTTATGTTCTGCTCTTTGGCCATGACAAATGGCTAATACCCATACTGTCAGCTTCACTTTGCTTTCCATAGTGGTTAGCATGTCTTTGTCAACTTTTATTTGCCAAAACCTGTCTTTTCACTTTAGCTCACACTCACTGACATATTGTTTGTTTATGTAATGTACATATCAATGTGCTAGTCATTTTCAACATGAATCTGAATACGTTTGCACATCTTGATAAGTCTAGGAGCCTCTCCTCAGTGAAAGACACATGAAAGCCCGCTTGTAGTTTGCAAAAAAGCACATAAAGGACTCTCAGACTGTGAGAAACAAGATTCTGTGGTCGGATGACACCAAGATTGAACTGTTTGGCTTCTGTCTTGCCACTCTGCCATAAAGCCCAGATCGGTGGAGTGTTGCAGTGATGGTTGTCCTTCTGGAAGTTTCTCCCATCTCCACACAGGTTCTCTGGAGCTCAGCCAGAGTGACCATCGAGTTCTTGGTCACCTCTCTTACCAAGGCCCTTCTCCCCCGATTACTCAGTTTTGCCGGGCGGCCAGCTCTAGGAAGAGTCCTGGTTGTTCCAAACTTCTTCCGATCAAGAATTATGGAGGCCACTGTGCTCTTGGGAACCTTCAATGCAGCAGAAAAATTTTTTTAGGCTTCCCCAGATCTTTGCCTCGACACAATCCTGTCTCTGAGCTCTGCAGGCAGTTCCTTCGACCTCATGGCTTGGTTTTTGCTCTGATATGCATTGTCAGCTGTGAGACCTTATATAGACAGGTGTGTGCCTTTCCAAATCATGTCGAATCAATTGAATTTACCACAGGTGGACTCCAATCAAGATGTAGAAACATCTCAAAGATGATCAAGAGAAATGGGAGGCACCTGAGCTATATTTCAAGTGTCATAGCAAAGGGTATGAATACTTATGTAAATGTGATATTACAGCTTTTTTTTGTCATAAATTTGCAAAACTTTCTAAAATCCTGTTTACTCTTTGCCATTATGGGGTATTGAGTGTAGATTGATGAGGGAAAAAATGAATTTGAACGATTTCAGCATGAAGCTGCAACATAACAAAATGTGAAAAAAGTGAAGGGGTGTGAATACTTTCTGAATGCACTGTATGTTAAGGCTCATCTACAGACTTGGCATTTAATATGGAATATTTTTTTTTTCTTGACTTGGGTTTACTTTCTTAACTCAGTATATCAATCTGGTGAGTTTCTTTTACACTTTGGTGATTTATTTGTTAAAAGAACCATGTCACTGATTGTCTGTCGCAGCAAGAAGTCAACAACAGGATTATATCACAGGTGGCGTGGCAAATTGTACGGACAGGTGCATTTGATGATTGGCTTCACAGTCGGGTATACAAGGGTTGTTGTGTTCTGTATTAGTGGTAAACAACTGCTGCACGTCTCCAAAAGTTATTGCCACTTCCTCTGGAGATGGTTCGTCAACTCGACAATGCTGTTTGTCATGGAGTGGTGGCTTTACGAAATCACGGCATGAAACAGCATGCTATTGCTCGGCAGTATGGCATCACTCAAGGTCAGGTGTCAAAGATCCTGAAACGAAATGCTCAGAGGGGTGTCCCTACTCCAATACCGAGGCCAGGACGTCCCCGCAGAACCACAAGGAGGGATGATCGCCAGCTGCACCGGTTAGTCCGCAATGGCCGTACCAAGTCAGCTAATCGGCTTAGGACTGAGTGGCAGCAACTGACAAATGTGCCTGTATCCAGAAGGCTAGTCAACCAACGACTGGTTCAAGCAGGCTATCGTGCCAGGCATCCCCTGAGAAAGCCACGCCTGACCAGACAACACCACCAGCGCCGATTGCAGTGGGCCAGAGAGCACCGTCAATGGCAGCCAGGACACTGGAATCACGTGATCTTCAGTGACGAGTCTAGATTTCTGGTCTATTGTCAAGATGGCCACGTCCGAGTGCGCAGACAAGTGCATGAAGCCTGCAACAAAGATTGTATAGTGCCAAGAGTCCAAGCTGGAGGTGGTGGGGTGACCATTTGGGCTGCTTTTCATGCAGGGGGAAAAACTGACCTGGTTGTTCTGAATGGAAACCTGAACCAGTTCAAGTACAGGGCCATTCTGGAAGAAACATTGCTTCCATTTGCTCGTGCAGCCTTTCTAGGAAACTTTGTCTTCCAAGATGACAATGCACGGCCTCATCGTGCTCGCATGATCCAACACTTTCTTGCTGACCGTGGTGTAGAGCATATAGAGTAGCCCGCATTGTCCCCGGATATGAATCCGATAGAGAACTTGTGGGCAGAATTAACGCGTCAAATCGACCACTTGGACCAGCAGCCGACCTCTGTGCGTGAATTGCAGCAGGCTATTGTCACTGCATGGCAAGCGATTCCTGTCCAAACCTTGGCAAATATGGTGAACAGCATGCCTCAACGTGTACATGCTCTCCTGAATGCTCGTGGGGGTTACACGAAGTACTGAACTGTAATTTTACTGTCCGTAATCCCCGTCGTAATTTAACTTTTGTTTTTGTTAAAAAAAATTTGGGCTAATGTGCAAAAATAAAGAGATACTTCTGGAAAACGTGCAGAAGTTTAACACAGTACTGTCCATGAATTGAGTTCGATTTCAGTTTGCATCACTTTCAAGGATCAATTTATTTGTTTTGAAATGTCAAATGTGGTGTTTGTTTCTTTTAAAGGTCACATTAACAAAATCTAGAATAATTTCAACATAATTCCAATGAACTTTTGGTTCTAAGACATCTTGAAAAGTAAGTTCACCCCCACAAAAAAAATATACCATATTAAATGCCAAGTCTGTACTTAGTGCAGGGCCAGCCCTTGTAATACCAACTAAGCCCCCGCTCCTCTTTCCGGTTGCATTTAACTACTCATGCCGTGGTCTGCATCTACCTGGTTGAAACGTCAATCCAAAGCCTTACCCACAAAGTTGCCATCTTTGAATTCATTCTAACCTTAAGGGAGCCGATTCTTTTCTGCAAAAAAAATTCTAATTTTTTTTTTTCAAAAGTTTAAATATACATATATATTTTCAAAAAAATGTAAAAAAAAATTTTTGCAAATTGATTTCTTCATTTTAAGGGACCGTGCCCCACTGAGCGTAATTGAGATGGTGTTTTCGGTAAATGTATGGTAACATACGTCCGAATGCACACAAGTGACGATCCGAGTCTCCATCACGTTGTGCTCAAATGAAGAGCAATAGGACTCCAACCATTTGCAGGTAAGGCCACCAGAATTGGGTATTTGGATTCTCTGTCTTCAGCTTTTCTCCAAACTCTTTGATGATTTCATGCGTTTTCTTTGTCGTCAATTTTTCAATCAGTTTATCAATTGTACCTGATTGTGGGTATGTGTCAAACGAGATTATTTCTGTTGTCAAATCAGGATCAACACCTTCTAGATAGCAATAGAAGCGGGGAAGCAATATCTGCCATAGAGCTTATATTGCGAGTTTGTGAACTCTAGAGCACGAGCCTAACCTTTACCTGCCATAGACTGCTGAGAAACTTTTTCCCTGAGGATACCACATTCCATCAATAACTCGCATAAACCAGAATCCTGCATGTGGCGACCCAGACCCCCAAAAAATTCATGGCAGTGTGCAATCCCCAAAGACGTGGTATCAATATGGTCTTGTACTCACGTATGGACGACTTAAGTTCCATCAGTTTGGGTGGTACATGAAGTATTAATGTAACCAAAAAATGGTGCAAACGCGCATATTATGGTACCTATATTTCATCTTTTAGGAATACCAAATATTGAAATGAACGTTCATAAATGACCAACGCATGTCTTCCATTATTTTTTTGTTAGCAAAAAACTTGAGGCACATAAATTACGGTATGTATTTTGTATTGCAACTGGCCTCCATTTTGAATTTTAATTTGGAGGGTTAAAATCGCAAATCGTGTCAGGCATACACTCGATTTGGATTCAGCACATCAAAATACCTTTGGTGAACATGTATGCCGCTCGTCACCAAAAAATGCCTCCATGGTTATGTTTTTGTCAAAGACGACCTAGTCTAAGACTAAAAACACGTGTTTCATATTTTGTGAGGAGTGTATATATACTCTGAATCTGGGAGGTCGGTGGTTTCGGACCCCAGCTGAGTCTTACCAAAGACTTTAAAAATAGCACGTGTTGCTTCCTTGCTTGATGCTCAGCATTTAACAATGATAGAGCAAGGAAAAACAACCATAGGTTGGTAATAACAGTGCAGGCTTTGACGGGTCTAATGGCCTCCTGTGTCAAAGTTCAATGGAAAGGAACTCGTATATATTTCCATATTTTCTATTTCTTTCCAATTCTTACCTTTTTAAATATGATACCAATGTTTTTTTGTTTTTTTGTTATATTATTTTTTTATTTTTTTTATAAACAGGAATCAAATTCCTGCGTGAGGCTAAGTGTGAAAAGATTCTGACTCAATGCGGGGCTCGAACCACGGACCTCCATTGATTACGCGTCAACAGCCCACTGGGCTATTGAGCCAGCTGCAATCTCCTCAGAACTTTCATATATATCAGTATATAGTTTATATTAGTTTCATATCTATATATATATATATATATATATACATATTGTTACGGACGTGGCTAGGATGTTGTTTGCCGAGCGGATGGCCGCCGCGCCCAAACAGTTACCCCGACTAACCCGATTCCTGAACGTTGGCCAAAATCGCGCCACAGATATTCAATAGGGAAAAGACAAAGGTGACACGGATGTGAAGAAGAAGAAGAAGACAAAAAGGTTTTGCAATACGAATATAATTTATTACTATGTACAGGACCAAAGAAACCAAGGAAGAAGGAAAGATAAGAAAATAAAGCAGAAAGAGGGACGGACCAGAAAGACACAGTGAAAATACTAGCTTAACTAAACAGGCTTAACTTATTACCCAGGACAGAACAAACAAAACAAACTCATGTACGCAAAAGGATCGAAGGGCAGGAATCGTTTGGAGGGATGAGCAGGTGGAATCACAGGGCACAGCGAGCAGGTCCACTCCGGGCGGGAAGCGAGGAGCCGGCAGCTCCTTGTATTCGGCTTTACACCGCACACCGGCAGGGTCACTCGCTGCCCCGTCAGGACTTCACGCGGCTGGTTGAAACGGGGCTGGTTGAAGCGGCTCTTTGTCAAAGGCTTTTCGTATCTCTCACGCAACAACCACCCAAAGGCTTTCCGTATCTCTCACGCAACTCCGGTGCAACTCTCAACTCTCTCCCGGTGGACTGCCAACCCTCTTACGCACCTGGACTCATCTGCCATATCTCTGGTGTATCTTCTCCCAGCGATCGTCGCACCCTTCTCTCATCCCTTCAGCGCGGGTCTGTCACGCCCTCATCGGTTTCGGTACCGCCCTCCCTCCCGTGCTCTGTTTCGTGACCTTTTATGGCAATCCCACGGGCTTGTCTCCCTATTTGGGCATGGCGCCGACGGCACACCCCTCGTGGCGAGCCACGGGCTTGTTTCCTTATTTGGGCATGGGGCTGAACAGCCCCGCCCTTCGTGGCGCGCCCTGGGCTTGCCTCTCCCTGGCGACCCCACCCCTCCTGTTCAAACAGAGCACGGAGCACATATTCACTATAGCAGCGAAATGAGAGGGCGCGCACCCCACGCTTGTGAACTGCTTTACCCAGAGATGGAGAGTTTGGCTGGGAAATGGAATTATTGAAGGGGAGCTATTCTTAATTGATTCGGTGCAATGGAGTATTAATTAATGGAAGACAAAGCCTTAGCCTAATACACAGAATAAGGATATAACTACTGAACAGGGATATATGGTGTCCTTCGTGTATGTTTTATGGAATTAATTACGGGAACGCCCTTTGACCTTTATACACAGACTGGAGGCAGGAGGGTCCAGAATAAAGCAATAATAAAAAAAACACAATAAAAAACACAATCCTCATATACGCAACACTGCACCCTCCTCCTCTTAGGCACGTCCCGGGTCTCTTACCTTAACTTTTAGTGTGGCACGTGGGTGTAGTTCCCTCTACATTTAACCTGACCCTGAGTGTGACCAGTTTTAAAACATAAATAAATATGTCCCGCTGCTCCATTGCACCCTACCTAACAGACTCACGCCCACAGCTAACTGAATTGCGGAATGGTCTTCAAACTAAACATTTACGGTGGGGGCGCATTATTTACAATGACTACTTTATTTACAAAACATAACCCAGGACCTGTGATCGTTCTTTTGGGGGGGGAGACAGTCTGCCCTGCATCGATGCACCAGGAAGCACCCAAAATGCACCAAAACACCCTCAAGCACCAATCGGTGCACAGTCATCACTGTTCAATAAAAATAAAAACAACAAACCCTTGGTGGTGTCTTGCTCTTCGGCCCCCTCTGCTGGCTAATGCTCTCTTCCTGATGTTGTCATCTTCTTTGCTGGCGGCCTATTTGGATTAAAAAATGCACCCAACGTGTCCATTTTTATTTATTTATGGCCCACAGGGCCGACTACGTGTGGTTCACCTGTGGGGCATTGGTGCCCTGTGACCAAGGTCCGCCAGCAAGATCTTGGGCCTTCATGGCCGGTTCCAGCAGAGGGGCCATGCCCCAACCCATGGGGTCCATAAGTGGTGCTCAGCCACAGACATGTGGTCCATAATGTGGTGCATCGATGCAGACAGCTGGATCTGGGAGTTCCGGGCGCACAATGGCGGACTCCCGCATGCTCCCCTCGGCGCCCAGTGGCGCACAGGTCCTCATGTGGGAGACAAAGGGGGGAAAAGACAGATGAGCGAGGGGTAAGGTCACAAGGGTACACTTCAATACAGGCAATGCAAGGCGAGGAGCGTATGGAGACGGAGCGGAGAAAAGCTTGTCCCTACCGTACGTCACCCCCCCCTTGTCACCTAACTCTACCCTTGCCCTTACCCCATATTTACAACAATCTACACATTTACAAATTCGTCACCACTGTCACGTCTTCCCCATATTTCCCTTATACCAAATTCGTCACCACAATCCCTCTAACCAAAATTTGCCATCACCCAATTCATCATCAATCCTCATAAGGAGGCAGAGATGGAACACCAGCACAATGTCACACCCACGTCATGATGCGTCTCACATTCCAAACATCTGCACAATAAAAATAATAAAAACAACCTGGCATGGTGTGGAGGTATGTCATCCCAGGTGAGTGGATGTAGATGATGCGAGGAGATTCTTAATCCTAACTACCTTCTAAATGACTTTAACACACTTTACACTACCCGGGGTCTTTCCCTGCCAATCCATTGGCCAACTTACACTATGGGTTCTAAAAACCAATTCCCATTGACCAAACTGTGGTGCTTCTCAATTTGGGGTCTCACTCCCCCGATTCATCTCCCTGTGCCCTTGCACAATTTCCGGGCTGGGTCGTGTAGCTCTCCCAGCAGGTCTACCCACCTGCACACCTCCACCACTGTAGTTGCCACTCGAGCTTACCTAGCTCCTCACCCTAACCTATCTAATTGGGGAAGGCCCCTCCTGGCTCTGTCACCCCTCGGTGCCCTCTGGCACTGGGCTACCCGGGTCCATCCTCCGGATCCTTGGGCCCCATCCACAACAACTCTACCGGCTCCCAGAGCCCACCTGCGGCCTCACCTGGCCGACATCCTCACAGTGGTGGAGTGCCCAAACCAACTACACAAAATAACAGGCTACACGCCCAGCCATTTCCGCGTCACTAATGCACCCATCCAAATGCCATTCTTCCACCACGCACCACAGATGCCAATATCCAACCACAATTTACCTGTACCCTCTACCTAACTCTTAAACTACCCTCCCCGGGTATTCGTGATGGGGTCCATCCTCCTTTCCCCCATCCATACCTTCGCACCATCCACTCCACTCCACAGTTTCCACCATACTCACTCCACGACCATCCATTCCAATACTCCATACCATTTATTCCATACACCTGTTTTTCATTCACCTGTTGTTGCACACCTGTGCAATCACACCTGGTGCCACCTGCACCCTCCTTCCTTCCTGGACCATTTGGTCAGCACAACTCACATCACTATCACTCAAACACTGCTCCACACACCTGTCCAGTTGCACACCTGTGCAATCTCACCTTTTAACCATACACACGGCATCATCTAATCTACCTGTTGCCCTGCTAACTTAGTGCTCCCCGTCTTCCCTTTAAACTAAGCACATACCACGTCATTATCATCCAAACTAATCTACCTGCGTCCCCACTACAGGTATCATTGTCACTACCTAATCTTACCGTTACCTAAGGTCATCTCTAGGTCCCTATCATTATATCCTAACCCTCCCGGGCTAGTTTTCACTGCCAAACCCCATAACTCTATTGCTCCTTTGCCCCCGCTGTGAGAGATGGCAGAGTTGCCATCCCATCACATCCGGCATCTTCTACTATCAATTTTGCTCACCAAATTCCAACCAATCAAAAATTTTCTATCCCAAAATTTCGAATCCAAAAACACTATCAGTATCACCATCATCACAGTCCGCTATATCCTAGCCTCGGTGCGTCATGACTTCATTAAACTCGGCTTCGCAAAGCCGAGCAATGAACGCGGGTGGTTTGGTCGCCTGCATGTTGAATCCGTCCGGGTTTCGGTTCAAGGGAGGTGGTTTGGTCGGGCCGAGATTCCACGCACCATCTCGGCGCGGTACCTTGCGGTCCCGGGCCCGATGACCGAGGCTCGCCCAGTCGGAACCCCGCCCCCGCCAGGGGGCACCGTTCCGCTTCCTCCCACTCGCCCTTGAACCGGACCGGTCGCCTCGCCCGACAAGGCCCGGACTCGACCGTGCAGGGCGGGGCCAAGCCCGAATCGGCAACGACGCTTCGAAGAGAAGCGACGCAGCATCGATCCGCGCCGGGCCTGGCATCCAACAAAGCGCACCACGCCCCGAGTGCTCGCATTGGCTATCCTTCGCCCTAAATGCTGCCCCGTTCAACGTCGATGCTTTACTCGCATGCCCACACGCACACGCGACCCTTTTGACACTCACAAAACCCGGCTTTCCAACGCCGTCCGTACAATTCCACACACTCCGTCCATTCCACCAACGCACTCCCTGTTACACACCACACCTCTCGCGCACACTCACCGTTCACACACTCCCTTAATACACCTCGCGCACCGTCTTGCGCACTCTCCCTCGGTACGTACTCCGTACCACTCACCAAGGGCGTGCACTCTTGCATCCACCCACTAACGCGCTCAGATGGGCTCTCCCACACCCGCGCCACGACCAACTCAGGTGTGCTTCCTCGCACACGTTCCACCACCACTTTACTCTCCGTGTCACACTCACCCTCGCACGTACACTCCGTATCGCTTTCACTCCTTGTGTCACACTCCATACACCCCGACGTGCATTCTCGCTCGCACTCGGTATCACTCCCACACTTTATAACACGCTCACCCCTTGACGCACACTTTTTTTTCACACGCGTGCTATTTCCACTCACACGGGACCCTTCACCAACGCCCGGGTGCCATATTGACCCCAATCGCGCGACAATTTTCTTCGCGCCAAACCCCCTCTTACAAAATCTCCCGGCACCACATGCAGCCCGTCTCACCTTCGGGGTTCTTCTTCCTCCCTGCACCGACACCTGCAAATCTTTATAAGGATTATTAAGCACAGCATCGTGATGTGAGCACGGACTTTGTACAGTTTCCATTTCTCCCTCCGATTCCTGGGCTACCTCCGTCGTTTTTACAATTTCGATTATTCCCACTACTGCTTTTTCTTTATTCACATCAACGACTGCTGGCTTTATTAAAATTTTCTCTCCTACCTCAGCGGTCGCCGGCTTTTCCAAACCCCGGGTCGCGATCTCTATACCCGTCATTGTACCCGCGCTTTCCTCCGCCTCGCTCAACCAGCGCTTCTCGACCCGCGTTACCTCCTCGTGCACCCCTGGCACCTGCTCGCTCAACCCGCGGTCTCTGTCCCTCTCCACCCGCTTTGCCTCATACCTAGCCTTGTCCCTCGCCAGTCCCTCATTTACTTATTTGGCCTGGGCAGTTATGTCCTTCAATTTGTCCTCTTTTATTCTATTACAACACCCTTCAATTGGATTTCCCAATTTTTCTCTCTGAGCCCTCCTTTCGTCCCTCATTCTGCTTTCCAACCGCTCACTATGCCTTTCCAACCATTGTTCCATTTCCCTGCTGGATTTTTCAGCCATTTTGTCCATATACCCCATCATCTGCGCCGCGATGAGGTCCAATTTCACCTGCACTGCAGACTCGGCTGCCGCAGCGCCGCCATTTTGTGCTTCTGCACCCACGTGCGCGAGGGCGCCATTTTGCGCACCTGATACCTCCTCAACCACATCCTCATTGTTCTCCTCCTCCATTTCTTCCCTCTGATCCTGGGTTACCCCTAACCCCTCTTCTAGCTCACCCACCTGCATCCGATCGCCTTGATTGTCCATGGCACGACTCAATTTGGGATGTTAAACAAAATTTCGGCCGCTCGTAATTTCGACCAAATTTTTTTTTTTTATGTTATAGAAAATTTGGTTCGGGCCTCAAATCTCACTCCCAGACACCAATTGTTACGGCCAATAGTACAATTGGTGTCCAGAATTTGGGCTAAATAAATTTAGTCCCAGGTTCGAATCCCAACTCCTGACTACCAATTGTTACGGACGCGGCTAGGATGTTGTTTGCCGAGCGGATGGCCGCCGCGCCCGAACAGTTACCCTGACTAACCCGATTCCTGAACGTTGGCCAAAATCGCGCCACAGATATTCAATAGGGAAAAGACAAAGGTGACACGGATGTGAAGAAGAAGAAGAAGACAAAAAGGTTTTGCAATACGAATATAATTTATTACTATGTACAGGACCAAAGAAACCAAGGAAGAAGGAAAGATAAGAAAATAAAGCAGAAAGAGGGACGGACCAGAAAGACACAGTGAAAATACTAGCTTAACTAAACAGGCTTAACTTATTACCCAGGACAGAACAAACAAAACAAACTCACGTACGCAAAAGGATCGAAGGGCAGGAATCGTTTGGAGGGGATGAGCAGGTGGAATCACAGGGCACAGCGAGCAGGTCCACTCCAGGCGGGAAGCGAGGAGCCGGCAGCTCCTTGTATTCAGCCTTTCACCGCACACCAGCAATGTCACTCGCTGCCCCATCAGGGCTTCATGCGGCTGGTTGAAACGGGGCTGGTTGAAGCGGCTCTTTGTCAAAGGCTTTTCGTATCTCTCACGCAACAACCACCCAAAGGCTTTCCGTATCTCTCATGCAACTCCGGTGCAACTCTCAACTCTCTCCCGGTGGACTGCCAACCCTCTTACACACCTGGACTCATCTGCCGTATCTCTGGTGTATCTTCTCCCAGCGATCGTCGCACCCTTCTCTCATACCTTCAGCGCGGGTCTGTCATGCCCTCGTCGGTTTCGGTGCCGCCCTCCCCCCCCGTGCTCTGTTTCGTGACCTTTTATGGCAATCCCACGGGCTTGTCTCCTTATTTGGGCATGGCGCCGAAGGCACGCCCTTCGTGGCGAGCCACAGGCTTGTTTCCTTATTTGGGCATGGGGCTGAACAGCCCCGCCCTTCGTGGCGCGCCCTGGGCTTGCCTCTCCCTGGCGACCCCGCCCCTCCTGTTCAAACAGAGCACGGAGCACATATTCACTATAGCAGCGAAATGAGAGGGCGCGCACCCCACGCTTGTGAATTGCTTTACCCAGAGATGGAGAGTTTGGCTGGGAAATGGAATTATTGAAGGGGAGCTATTCTTAATTGATTCGGTGCAATGGAGTATTAATTAATGGAAGACAAAGCCTTAGCCTAATACACAGAATAAGGATATAACTACTGAACAGGGATATATGGTGTCCTTCGTGTCTGTTTTATGGAATTAATTACGGGAACGCCCTTTGACCTTTATACACAGACTGGAGGCAGGAGGGTCCAGAATAAATCAATAATTAAAAAAACACAATAAAAAACACAATCCTCATATCCGCAACAATATATATATATATATATATATATATATATATATATATATATATATATATATATATATATATATATATATATATATATATATTTATACATATATATATATATATATATATATATATATATATATATATATATATATATATATATATATATATATATCTTTCAACTTGTAGTTTGAAAACATTTGTCTGAAGAGTTAAAAATATATATTAAGGAAAAAAAATTTAAATTTTTTTTGTCTGAAGAATTACAGCTGCCCTTTATCGTGTAATCAATTGAGCCAATAATATGTAGAGATATTTATTTCATCAAATGATACTGCATTTATCAAATCTTTCTTCTTCCCAATCATTCCCTCTCCTCTACCGGTCAAACATAGCAACAATTCCCAAATCAGAGTTGGCAAGTAATTGGCTTCCCAGAAATGATTCTCCAGCAGAAGAAGCTTAAGATTGCAGGAGCTGCCCTTATCTTCTACACTTGTTTTGATGAATCAGAACCGACCTTCGGAGAGCCCCCGCTACTATTCTACTATTCTTTGGGTAATCACAGGTTTGCCAGTCCATGTCCGGAAACCAGGCAATTTTTTACTTAAATATTACATGTAACTGCCTTGTAAATTCTCCACTAAAATGAATCACCTTAACAATGACAGCACAATCCTTACAGATGATAAAGGTCATACGATTTGTCTTACCCGCAAAGTGCTTTGAAAGCCGAAACATAAGTGCTCAGTGATGTGTCAGAAACACATTTTTATCTTTTCATCATCACAACATCAAACTGCATGAAGATGAGACATCCCCAATGATAATCATAGGGTCATCACATTTGTCTGCTGCCCCTATAAATGAATATATTGAGACAAGAATAGCAAGAAGCTTTTTCTATGGTTTAAGAATTATCACCCTCTGGATCAATATCTGCATCAATAAGTCTCTCACTATAATTTAAGATCATCTTATTAGTAATCGATGCCATGTGCCCCTTCAATTCCTGTTCTTGTGGCAAATGTGAGTGGCTACTTTCAATTGTAAGCCAGAGCCACAGGGACCTCAATCTACCAAGAGGGTTACAAAAGAGCAGCAATCTTGTCAATACACATTTTCTACATTGTTTCAGGCATGTGGTAGGAAGCAAAGTTGAATATGTCCTGATTACAATTACCTCCACAGTACTTTCTCTGAATTAAATCAAATCTGTTAAGAGTTTCTTGCCTCAAAGCACTCTGAGAGGCTGGCACAGACTCACATGTTCATGATATTGACAGTGATATAACAATCCTGATATTGTCACAAGGAAGGGATTGCGGCATGACTCCAGTGGTCAAATCTCAGGGATGTGCCTGGCCTGGATGGTCTGAATGATGGTTTTAACATGTAGGATCAATATGTGCAGTGCCTTAATAATCCATGGTATATGTCTGTTCATATCTCATTCCATGTTCTATCTCCCCAATCGCTACTTCATCAGCATATTCCACCAAACCCCATAGGCATAATTAACAATATCTAAAATATTGCCTTCGGCATCTCCACTCATCCATTTATTCAGTTTAACCCAGTCAAAGTAGACTTTTCACAAAGCATTCACCATTCTGTATGATGTCACAGTATTACAGTAGGCAGCACTTCAAGCCCAACTAGTCATGGAATCGTTATGGTCGTTGACTCCCCATCTTACAAAATCTGATACCATCCAATCATACATCTTTGACAGTTATAGCTGCTGGCATTATATGAATCCTTAGTCCACTGAAAAAGGACAAAAGCCAACAACAGTGATTCTAAAGCTTTTCAGTTATAGTTTTTGTAATTGCTAATTCAAGCACAGAACGAGTTGTCTGCGTTGGTGGCACAGGAGAGTAAAAACAACAAGAAAATGATTGATTTATCCATCGTGAAAGATGAAAAAAGGTGCTGACATTTCAGGTTTTACCCTTTGTCAAAACAAGACAGAAAACATTAAGTGGTGATATAGGGTAGGTGACATCACCAATGACCACACCCATTTTTAAAAAAAAAATTTGTATACAGAGTCAAGGCTCGTGTAAGAGCTAACACATGAGAACAGGCACAGACCCATGAAACATACAATAAATATAGGGAGCAGGAGATAAGAGTGGGAGAGAGGAAAGCACACAAGCACAACAGCAGTAGGGAACAGGGACGTCAGTAAATCTGTGGAAGAGAGAGAGGACCGGTGGTTTGGAGGGAGGGGGAGGAGGGAAGTGGTACATGGTATAAAACAAATTGACACTACTAGGAATTGGAATTTCAGGAAAGAAGGTGGAGATTGAAAGAGGTGGATTTGGGGTGTTTTAACGGGGGTAGAAAAGATCAAGGTTTTGTATGGGGGAGGTTAAGAGATGGTGGTGAACATTTGTTTTAAAGACCTGGAGGGAGGAGTGCGATTGAAGAGAGTGAGGGAGTTTGTTCCAGAGGGGAAGAAAAGAGGAATGAAAGAGTGATGGTGAGCAGAGAGTCTTGATTTTGGCAGTTTCACCAGAAGAGGGTTACTGGCAGATCTTGTGCGACCTGCAGAAAAATTTGGGGGACAGAGCACAGACAGAGATGGGGGAGCTAGGCCGGTGAGGAGTCGGTAGAAGTCAGAAGGACCACCAACCTGCCTGCGGTGAGTGAGTGAAAGGCCCTCAGAAAGAGCTTAATCGCGGGAGATTCCGAAGATTCTGAAAGTTTTGGTTTCAACAGCGTGAAGCCGAGCTAGGTGTGAGGCAAGCGCAGGAGCTTGATGTGATGTGGGTGAGCAACACCTATTGGTTCAAAGAGTGAGTATCAGGAATGACATATCAGTAAAGGGATAAACCTCAATAGTGATGTATTCGGTGAAAGAACAAGAAGAGAATGGGTAAGTGGAACAACAACACAACAACAGGCATTTTAAGGCCATTTTCCCTGCAAGAGCGGGGGTTAGCCTTGCGGTCCCCATGACAATCTTCTCCATTTTGCCCTATTTTCTGCATCTCCCCTTGTTAACCCCCTTGCCCGCATTTCTTCTTCCACCATCTTTAGCCAAGTCTTTCTCGGTCTTCCCCGTCCTCTACTTCCTTATACTGTACATTCATTTCCATCACTCTTCTCAACCAGTCACTTTCATCCTTCCTCAACACATGACCAAACCATCTCAACCTGTTTCTCTTCACAGCATCCATCACAGGCTCGATTCCCATCATCTTTCGCAATTCATCATTTGTCTTCCTCTCTCTCAATGATACTCCGCACATCCGTCGAACCATTCGCATTTCCACCCTTTCCAGCCTTCGTTGCTGCTCTACGTTCATTACCCATTTCTCGGTCCCATAAATCATAACACTTCTCACACATGCAGCATACACCTTTCCCTTCAGCTTCAACGACACTGCCCTCCTCGTGAGCATGCCAAGCACACCAAGCACGCCAAACCATGAGCACCATAAGTGGAAGAAGGATAATAAAACAAGAAATATGTCATGCATAGCAGGATACTTGCAAAATCCCTAAAATTATTTGTTGGCCTATGATGACCTCAAAAATACTTGGTGGTTGAATTCAGTGTCCAGATATGCAAATCCTCTTAAAATTTCAAGTCAATCGGATGAAAATTGAGGAATTTATAAATTTGGCCTATGTTGACCTCAACATTAGTTGGTTGAATTCAGTGACCATATATGCAAATCCTCTTAAAATTTCAATTCAATTGGATGAAAATTTCGGATTTTAGAAATTTGACAAAGTTCGTGACCTTTGGCCTATGTTGACCTATTGACGTTTTAACCCCAAAAACAATAGGCTTCTTGCTTATGACCAACGCTCTCATTTGGTGAAGTTTCATGAGAGATCAGTTGAAAATTGTGACCTGTAGGCGACTGATATACAGACAGACACACAGACAGACAGACAGACAGACAGAATAAGGCACAAGACCAACAAATATACCATACTTGGAATTGGAAAAAATCTTCGATTTTCGCAAGTAATGAGGAAGATGAAAATAGATTGCAAGTTCGGTGGGGAGAGGGTGACATGTGCTGGTTGTATTTGTTATTAACAGAAGGAAACTTTCATTCAAACAGTTTTGGTACCAGTTGATGTTCCAAGTTTATAGATGATGTTCTGTTCTTCGAGTTTTTGGGAGTCATTACTTCCATGGAGGAGTGTTGAACCACAAAGTACTATATGTGATGGATTGTGTGCCCTGCAAGGTTGAAATGATGAGAGATTGGTTTACGGATGTCATTATTATTAGATCTGACATCGTTGAGATGTTCACGGAAGCGGTCTCCAAGGCATCGTCCAGTTTCGCCGATATAAACTTTATGGCAAAGCGACCATAAATTACATTGGAGATGGTACAGGTAAAATGATTGGTAATATTAATGATGTTATCTGGCCCTGATTTAATGTTGTGGGGTTGATAAAGTCACAGGTATTGCAACGACTTGCTTAGAATGATGGAGAATTTGTTTTCCCAAAGTTATGATTTTAAAAATCGTGTTGCTGTTTTGTCATTGTTGAGTTGGGTAATGTTGCAAGAGAAACAGTGGTAATTTGGTTTCAGGATCGTCCTATAAATTAATGGGTTTTACTCAATATGTGCAAGCGCTTTTATACTGTAAGGACTTCAAGCACAAGAAGAAAAAACCCATAGTGACCTTAAACATTTTTTATAAATAAATAGTTATGCTCACAGGAACATCTACCATATAAAACACAATGTCAAGTTTGAGTGTTTGTACAGATGTCTGTCCCCCTTCATAAGTGCAGGTTTTAAAGGCCAATTTTATTTAACACGAATGTATGTTCACTACGGTCTATTTTTGAGGATAAAACAAACTCGAAAAATATTTTCCGTGAAAGAGTAATTACGTCTTCTATTGGATTGTAGACGGTGGCTTGCAAACTGAGCCTCAAGGGCGGTGTACAGAAGCGTTTTTTATTAACAATAAATACAAGGATGTTAAGGCGAAATTCACTGCACATGATGTAAAAAGCACGCAGAGTAAAACGAGTATTCATTTACATCCGTATGATGTCTAATAAATAAAGAAGACGTAAGCACACCTGACACTAGGCCGAGGCTTCAGACTTTGGCATGCTCATGAGGCTGCACCGTCGAATAAACTCTTTCAACCCGTCATATTTGACGGGCTTTTTACTAATAGTTTATAAATTACCATAAAAATAAAAACTAACTTTTATAAAATGAAGATGCCCTTCCTCAACACATGACCAAATCTAATAATGTATCATGATCTTCAGATTTTAAAATAAGACTACCATAGTTCACTGCACTATGGAGTACCCTTCCCTTGTAAACATCTCTGAACACAAAAAGGATTTTAAAAAACCCTGTAATAATGAGTTCCACAGGAATTGATACATCGTCAACATTCTCGAAAAGTCTCAAATGTCGTTTGTGTTGTATATCCCAATGTGATGAAATTCACCACTTTTTTCTATAGTCTGCCATTAATCTAGTTCAGCAAAATATAGATGTATTTGCATCGTTGCGGAATTACTTGCACCGTAAATTTCATCACATATTTAAAATGTAAATGCATCACACAATTTATTGACCTCTCCTGCAATTATGATTTGGAGATGGAGTCCTGATATGACATACGTAGGATGCCCTGAAAAATATTTGCATACATTTTGTCAGAAATATAGAGCGGTCTGAAGGATTCTCATAAAGACACATTCAGCTCACACCAATTTTGACAAGGCTTGTAAATTCAGTCATGCATGTGAAAATGTTATTAAAATATACTAGTCAATATGTCAGTCTTGAGTTATGAAGAGTCAGAATATGAACCCAATAAAATATATGAACAAAGTACACTGCCTTTGCATGCTATGCCCTTAACAATGGATATTATCTAAAATATGTGCACCTTTGTTTCAGGATTTCCTTTTAATTTGAGAAACTGGTTATAATTATTTTCCCCTGGGGTTGTAAAAAACTGTAAAAACATAACTGTAAAAACATAAAGGTGCAAAATATCGCCCAATGAACACTAGCCGATGATGACGACTTATTTCATAATATTACTGACATTTAATCAAGGATGCATTTAATCGCATTTAATCGAAAAAGTATTAACATACAGTATATATTTCATGTTTACTGAAAAACTCATCCAATTTCAACAACTCAGGATTATAATTTCTGATCATCAAATTCTTTATTTTGCAGAAACACACAGTAAAGCAATAAATGTAAACTCAATAGCATTCTCTGATCACATATCCGAGGATGTACTTTCTGATCTACAGGGTGGCCTGAAAGTCACTTTACCCCTCCCCAGTAAAGCATTCGTTCTTAAACTCTTTTAATATACAGCTTTTATTGTGCAGTACTTACAATAATTAACTAGAACGGCACTCAGTAGAGAGCATACCTCTGCCTGGTTGACCGTATCACTCAATGGTGAAGAATCACTTAAAAATTATACTAGGTGGATCCGCATCGGGATCTTCACCAAAATTGAATCGATTCTTCATTGTCACACACTCAACCTGTCCAACAAGTTTCGTCCAAATCCATCTAAACATTTCTGAGATCCTGCTATGTATAGTTTTTGGCCCTTTCCCCCAATGGTGAAGAAGCACTTTAAAAATTAAATAATTCTCATATCCGAATCCATATTCAGATCTTCACCAAAATCGAATATAATCGTCCCTGTAAAACCCCCAACTGCTCCACCAAGTGTCGTCCAAATTGGTCCATAACTTTTAGAGATATCCTGCTCTGTATCGTTTTTGGCCCTATCTCCCAATAGTGAAGAATCACTTAAAAATTATAGTAGCCGGATCCGAATCCGGATCTTCACCAAAATCTAATAATTTCGTCCTTTTCACATACGCTACATCTCTGCCAAATTTCGTCCGAATCTGTCCATAACTTTGAGATATTTTGTTCACAAACGGACAGACAGGGGTGAAAACATAACCTCCATCCACGTAGCGAACCATAATCGAATTTTTTTATGGCCTCGTAGAGACTATATAGATGTTGTTTCGATGAATATAGCATATAATGTGACGGGCAGTCAGGCGGAGCAGCGTGTAAAGAAACACGTGTTTACTTCTCGACAGTACACAGCTCAGTGAGGGATGAAAACATTTTGGATACTTATGGTATTTGCAGCTGATTCCAACCAAATGATTCACCTCTCACTTTGGAATACCGATCACTTCTTCAGCCATTAATTTAACATGGAATTCCTGTGATCAGTCAGAATGTTATTTTAAATGCTTGAAGAAGTATCTTTCCCAATCCTTATTAATTTAATTTCATCTTTCTTAACTCCTGCTTTATATCTTCTGCTTGAAGGTCTTTCTCCATTTTGATCGTGAAAATCAGCTCTGTGCTGCCAGTCATCAAGTAAGCCTCCATCAATCTTAACCTGTCCCTTTGCTTGATGATTCTTAGGCAGCAGGCTTGACTGCTTTCTCACCTTTTGTCAACGAGCTCGAGTTGAATCTGCCGCACTAACCTTGGCCACAAGAATGGGATTTCCTGCATCGGCTGTGTGAGATGATTTGCCCAAAATGCCGGCACCTGTATCGGCTGGCCTCGGTCAAAGCCAACGAGTGTCCTTTCGGAGCCCAGGACAAATTGCCAGAATGAGAGTGCAACTAGGAACTGTGAGAACTGTTCGAAAAAAAGCCAATTGGAATGCAGGCCATGGTGGTGACAAAATCAAAGGAAGCTTTTATCACCGTTCCTCGAGCACGACCAAGTCATGCCACGACAAACATGGCTGCATGGCGGAGAAGAACTCTTTTAAGCAATAGGGAGGTTGTAAAGTGAATTGCCTTTCTTGCTCAGGCAAAACATGTCCAAAAAGTGTGGCTGTTCTTGTAACTTTTATACGTTTATTTTACAGTCGAAGAGTGATGGTGGGATTTTAATTACTGTTTCATATAATTTATAGATACGCTTGGTCCTCGGTTAACGTCGTGGTTACGTTCTTGAAAACACAACGTTAAGTGAAAAGTGAAACGACCTTAAATGGATCAATTTATCTCACAATAATTAACGTAAATAGTGGTAGGTTCCTTCGCCCACATTAAATTCACACGCTTGTCATTGTTTATGTATTCTGTACTGTACATTGTAATACAGTCCTGTAAATAAATGTAATATAAACTACCAAAAGAATCACCTTTCGGTAAAATAAAACAATCTACTGGTGGATGATGGAGAGTGGGAGGGTGGACAGTCACTGAGATCCGGAAGGTTTCTCCCCCTTACTGTGATGTGAAGGCTTCTGCTGGTTATTCAGATGAGTGTTTTCCTCCCTCTCGAAAAAGCATCAATGGTTGACTGCTTATTGCTCGGCCTCTTATTTTCTTTATAAAAGTCATAGCAGCACCGAAAACTTTCCATTGTGGGGGTTACCCCATTGGGTCACAAACCACGGGCACGGGACCAGTGGGGCTATTGATGGTATGGGCGTGGCGTGTGCTCGGTGGTTGGAGCCACGCCCCCTTAAGAGGGTTGGGTTTGATATAAATGATGCATGAGTTCCGGTCGGTTTTTCAGTCCGTCGGAATAAACGAGCTTTTAACCAGCTACGAGTGTCTCGCCTCCCCGTTACCCGCAACTCCTACACCATGACATTTATTTGTCATGCCAATATAATAGCGACTTGTAGGTCAATATAAGCACGACGTTCTGTGAAGCCTTGGTATTTAATTAGTAAAGACGCTATAACGAAACAATGTTAACCGGGACGATGTTAAGAGGGGAAACCTGTATAAAGTTAGGTTATTAATATGATACTAGCCGAAACCCGTGGAACATCCATGAAAGGGAGGATGTGGTGTATGGATAGAGTGTACCATTATGGATGGCATAGGGGATTTGCTTGTCCGAGTAAGAGTTAGGAAGAAAGATGAGAATGAAGAGTGCGTATATGAACAACGATCGCCGACACCGGCACAAATGCATGCTCTGGATTGTCCACTCAGTGGACGGCTTGCTTTCGCCTTCGCCTGTCCAATCACGGGCCTCCACGTCACCGAGGTGCCATTCGACGGCGCGGGCACGGCCCTCCTGTGCGACGTCTCCCTCGGGCGGCCTCGCCCCATCGTGCCCGCGGGCTGGCAGCGCCGGGTATTTGACGCCATCCACGGCCTGTCCCACCTGGGCACGAAGGCCTCCCAGAGGCTGGTCGCCGACAAGTTCGTCTGGCATGGCCTCCGGAAGATCGTCCGCGATTGGACCAGGACGTGCCTCGCGTGCCAGCGCGCGAAGGTGCACCGCCACACCCAGGCCCCGTTGGCCCCGTTTACGGTGCCCGAACGTCGGTTCAACCACGTTCACGTGCACTTGGTGGGACCTCTGCCCCCCTCGCGGGGTTTCACCCACGGCCTCACCATGGTGGACCGCACCACCCGGTGGCCGGAGGCCGTGCCTTTGGCGGCGGACATCGCGCAGGCGTTCATCGGCACCTGGGTTGCCCGGTTCGGCACCCCCTCGGACATCTCGTCCGACCGCGGCCCCCAGTTCACCTCAGAGCTCTGGGGGGCGGTTGCACGGGGGCTCGGTGTCCAGCTGCACCGTACCACGGCCTATCATCCCCAGGCCAACGGCCTGTGCGAGCGTTTCCACCGCTCCTTAAAGGCCGCGCTTCGGGCTACCCTCCGCGACGGCGGCTGGGTCGACAGGCTCCCCTGGGTCCTGCTGGGCCTCCGGACGGCGCCCAAGGATGACCTGCGCGCATCCGCGGCAGAGTTGGTCTTCGGACAACCGCTGCGGGTGCCGGGCGAGTTCCTCCCCGACTCCACGGCACCATGGTCCTCCACGGCACTGGCACTGACTGACCACGGCACTGGCACGGCACCTCCTGACTCCACGGCACTCCACGACTCCACGGCACCACGGCGCTCCGCGCTGCAGGAGACCGCCCAGAGGTTCGCCCCGGTGCCGACGGCGCACCACGGGTGCCCGCCAACGCACGTCGCCCCGGAGCTTCGCACGGCAGAGTACGTGTTCGTCCGACACGACGCCCACCGGACACCGCTGCGGCCCCCGTACGACGGGCCCTTCTGCGTGCTGGAGACCGGGGCGAAGCACTTCACCCTGGACATCGGCGGTACTCCTGACCGCGTGTCCGTGGACCGCCTCAAACCGGCCCACCTCGACGTGGACCACCCCCCGCCAGTGGCTCAGCCCCCGCGTCGGGGCCACCCCCCGGCGGGCGGACCCCCGGCACCGCCCAACCCCGCCGGCACGCCGCCCCCCGGTCCTGCACCCATCCCAGGGGCAGCCGGTGGCATCCCGGCATCCCAGACGCCGCCAGCCGCCAGAGGGCGCTTCGGCCGGGTCATCCGTTTGCCCCGCAAACTGACCCTTCAGGTGCGCGGGAATTCTGGGGGGGCGCGTGTGGCGGACACGATGGCTCGCTGGCGCGATGACATCATTCCGCGCACCAGGAGGGTGTCGGCCACGCCCGAGGGGTAGGTGTGGCCTCGGGATATACACGGGGCACACAGCCCCGAGCACGGCAGTGCTATAGTGTGATCCTTAGAATAAAGACTCTTTTGATTACGTTCGTTGTTGCTTCCTTCATTGGCAAGACAAGTCGTGCGCATAGCACCGCACTACACTATACTATTTAATCTATCTACATTATAATACTCTCCGCCATTCTGTCTGTCCGTCCTTCAGGGTTGGGCTTCACCCGTTCAGGGTGGGGCTTCACCCGTTCAGGGTGGGGCTTCACCCGTTCAGGGTGGGGCTTCACCCATTCAGGGAGGGGCTTCACCCGTTCAGAATGGGGCTTCACACCCCCAGAGAGGGACTTCAAAATATAACCTCCACCCTTTTGTTTGCTTCCGCATACCTCTGATGCTCCATAGGCCTCTGGAGCCCATTTGGAAATTGAATCAACACATCTTCTATTATTAAGTAAGAAGTTACATTTTGAAGAAAAAGGTAAGGTCCATTTTGATTACAACTCATGCAAAGGAAGCGAGGAAAAGCATGTTTTGGTGGAGCGATCGCGGTAGCGGTCTATTATGCACCGCCAAAAGAAGGTACTTTTCATAATCCAGAGGAAAGAAAATCGTGGTCTTTAATAAAAACAAGACCGAACGTCTAACAGCGGTGTAGCCGGGCTTGTAAAATATTATCAACCACAAACACACATGATTAGCTTTTTAAACAGTCGCTAATGCTGTTTATAACATTAAACAAAGAAATTTGGAGGAATCCAGACATCCATGAGGTTAGTTTTACTTACAGACCTGAGGGAAGATCTACCTTAATCTAGATCACACCTCACGAGGGTTGGGTACGTACTGTTTTGTTGGAAGAGACGTAACGCCGATGCTTTTGATATTTGATGGTCATTTCAACAATCGGTTTGTTTGTGTTTCACAATGAATGAAAGACGTAAAGGTAGAGCATGGCGATTGTGATATATGACAGGTTCGACGATATGTTCGGCATGAACAGCATATAAATCAAAATGGCGGTGTGTGGAGAGTCAGCTGCCATACCACCGTAATGACATCAGACGTAATCACATCACCCTGTCAGGTGACCAGATTCTCAGCTCTGATTGGTATACGTTTGAGGCGACATACATACATACATACATACATACATACATACATACATACATACATACATATGGATGGATAAACACTGTTCTAGACTGCTTTGCCCTGTAGGCTACGCCTTAAAAACTTTATGGTTTTCGCTCGAGTTTTCAAGGCTGAACCGTGTGCAAGTGCAGGATTTATAAGCAAATTGTATTTCATGTGTGCATGGACCCCTTCAGCAATTTCTAAATCAATTTATCCCTTCTGGAATGCCTTTGGACAAACTTTGTCTCAAGGATGGTGTTGTCATCATGTTACTCCATAATTTTAATCCCAAACAGGGGCTGCACAATTATGCATGATTGGTTGTTGAAAGATTGGTTCCAAACATAATAGACGCAGAAATAATTTCTGGCAGTCACAAAGGAAAATTTCATAATGCAGAGGAAAGAAAATTGTGGTCTTTAATTTTTTTTAAAAATGGCTGCAGCGGTCTATTATATACACTGCCCAAAGAAAGTACATTTTCATAATGCAGGGGAAAGAAAATCGTGAAGTCTTTAATAAACAAGTACAAAAAGTTTTAATTAAAACAAAAGTCGCGTCGATGTTACACAATGCCTAGATGCAGCTGTGCCTATAACGTCGATGTTATAGGCACAGGACATTCCTATTGATTCGATTACTTGATGTTATTTTTGTGCAAAGTGAAAATATATCTCGGCAATTTCCCATGTGTGACGACGAATTTTTAATATATCTCGGCATTTTCCCGTCTGTTATTTCAGGCGGTGTATGACTGACCATGCCGCGATTAAAAATATATATATCTCGGCAATTTCCCGTGTGTGGCGACACGTGAACGAAGCTATGCTCCTCTCTCCACATTATTGTGACGACGTATAAATTAAATATTTCATCGTGACGATTGTCATCAAATGGACGAATTTTTAATATATCTCGGCATTTTCCCGTCTGTTATTTCGGGCGGTGTATGACTGACCATGCCGCGATTTAAACAAAATATATATATCTCGGCATTTTCCCGTCTGTTATTTCGGGCGGTGTATGACTGACCATGCCGCGATTAAAAAAAAAAAATCTCAATGGACTTGAAGTTACAGGCCTTTGAGAATTCATTTCGTTCTATAAAGGGCAGCTTTCATCAGATTTTCTTCCCGTTTTTTTTCAACCGAGTCTAAAACTATGTTAGCGACTGTGAAAAATGAAATGATATATCGAATTTGATTTGAAAGAAAACTGTGTGAGAGAGGAAGACACCACGGGCCTACAAAACAGGCCTCAAAGCTATGCGAGTTAATAAAATGGTGGATATTTGTTTATATGAAGCCTCTCCCACAATGGGTGGAGCTATGGTTCCCAGAATGGGTGGAGCTTTGAGGTTTTGTCTTCTCTGCAAGAACAACAAGAACAAGAAGAAGAAGAAGAAGAACAAGAACAACAGCAGAGGGCACTCTATGACCAGCGTCTTGCGACGCGGCTAAAAATTTCTTTGGTTTTCTCTTGAGTTTCAAGGCTGATTTTCGTGCAAGTACAGAGTTTCTAAACAAATTGTATTTCACATATTCATTTACATGTATTCACATATTATGCATTCATTAAATATTGTGTAGATTTTATTATGTGAAGCAAATAAATTATATTATGTGAAGTAAATAAATTGTGTAGAATATATAATTTCTGTATCTGATGAATTGCCAGTAACCATTTTGTAAAACTCATCGTGCAGCATCTAACCTTTTTTCGAGAGGGATGTTATGTCCAAATGTCATACACGCCTATGCCCATGGGTTTTCCATGGGTTCCTCACTAGTATATATGTATGTATATGTGAAGAATCAGCTCTTCGTTTGCAAAAGAAGTCCACAATAGCCTGGAATGGCGCAGCTTTATTAATAACCAACTTATACAGATCCGGAGGAGGCCAAGACATCTATAGCAAGAGCCAGTCTCATGCCACGTCAAGCCTTCCTGAAAACACATTGATTCCCAGTCCATTTATATAGGGACACGTTTTATCAGGAAATCTCCGAGGGAACAAACAACACTGGGAGAGGTTCCTCCCACCGTTATCATTCGGGGGAGTCAGCCTTTCCTTATCATTTTGGACCAATTGTTTCTCTGGGCTCCGAGAAAACAGAAATATAACTCACAAAGAGGAGAGTGTATGCTTAGCCAAACAAACCCATATATTTTATGGGTTTGTGTACATGAGTAATCCAAAGCATGTTTATACAGAGTCATGCGTTGCTGAGATTAAAACAAAATATATATGGTTAACGATCATGTCATTCTACTAGCATTACGCAAAAACAAGCGCATGTGGGCGTGGTTTTACGACCAGCCTCGAAAAAGCACACGTATACAATTTGTTCAGCATGACCTCAGCGAGCCTTTTCTCATCCAAAACTAAAACGAAGCAAAAACCCTTTATTAACTTTATGAAATAGCATTTTTAAACATCATATAAATCATAACACATTAGCACCCAACGTCTATAACTGAACTTTAGGCAATAACAAATCTACTACTTGACATTCCTTCCTCTTGTCTCGTCGAGACAAAGTATCTTAAGAGACAACGTGCCACATCGGGCTTTATTGAAAAATAATTGTGTAATGCGGGTATTGAAAAAATAATTGTGTAATGCGGGTATCTCCCAAGGGCATATCGTGCGCCCAAAGCGCCTCGCCCGTGCATTTGGCGAACGTGTCGTGTGGTGCGTGCTCGGAGCCTGAGGGCTCAAAACATGAAAGTTCATTAACGTTTCGGATCCACAACGAAGACGTCTGGTCCAGATGAGGTTCTGCTCCGCCAGAGGGTGCATCACTTCCCCTGCGGAACTGGCTCCCCCCACCCTTTGCAGACGCAGTCCTTGCAGATCTTCGAAGTTAATCAACGGTCATGCCCATGAGGTCCCTCACGTGTTGCTGTTCTGGGGAATACAAAATGTCGTCAGTATCTTGTGTCTCAATTTCCTGGTCAGGGTACAGAGCGTAAAAATCCGAATCCGAATCACTTGAAGCAAAGAGATCCGCAACATGTGGATCAAAGAGATCCGAAACATTTGGATCAAAGAGATCCGAAACATTTGAAGAAAAGAGAGGGACTTCCTTTATGTCAAAGTCTCCCATGGGCGCCTGGTCGGCTTGCGGGTCTAGGATATCCACGTCGGGTCCCTCGACCGCCAGACCCAGCGTCGCAATCAGATCCATAGTTGGGTTTAAAGGGGGCGTGCAGCTGTCAGCTTGTAATACATAAGCAGCGTTAGCCAGTACACGCAAGGGGTTTATAGCACAAGTATCACAGTCATCACATACACCGTTACAGGCAGCAGCCAGTTCCCACATGGGATCCACACAAGTATCACAGTCGTCACAAAATTCAATACAATTTTCTGGAGCGCTGGTCGCAACTGCCTTGTTGAAGGACCCGTTCAGGTCGACGGCCTCTGTGGTCAGAACCATAGTCGTTGTCGGCGGCTTCTTCACTTTCCATCCTGTAAAGTACTTTCTCATACAGAGGAGGACTAGAGATTTCATTAGTGCCCCCCAAATTACTACCCCGATTATCACAGCCAGTGCGGTCAATAACCACTTCACTATGGTGCCCGTCCATCCCTGGAACCAGTCAGTGAGCCAGCTAAATGTATAAGAATTTTCGCGCGCGATCCGATCGATCCAATAGTATGTCATGAGCCGTAGCGGTGTCGTTTGCCACCTTTTCTAGGGCCAAAGCCAATTTGTCTATCCGGAAACTATCCATGACTGTGCCCGCTCCTGGGAAGAAGAAACCAAACACCTTTTCCCATAGGCTCCCGTGTAGTTTAGTGGTTCCATCTTCGTTCATGACTGACCTCTTATAACGCCTGTCCAAGGACTTTGGGTCTCGCTCATCCAGTATCTCAACGTCAGGAAGAACTGAACCCAGATAACATGTGCCCCCCCAATTATTTGGTAAATAGGGGTAAGCCTTGTCGCCGCATATAAACATTGTCCCATGGGGTGGGACCAGGTGGGTGGATAAGCACTGGAGTCCCTTTACCACCCCATTAATCCTACTAACCCCCCTAGAGAATGTTATAGCCGTTATGTTGTGGTTGTGTTTATCTTGCAGTACTATTCGTAGTGTAATCCCCGAGCTCCCTTGTCCCAGCTTCCCGGGGAGAGTGTAGGCGCATTCTGATTCTCCCATACGCAAGTGGCCGGAACCCTGGAGGCAGACCCTCCCTTTCTGTGGTTTGACCCAGACGGGGGCAGGCCTCTCGGCCACATGGGCAATCATTGGCGGGCGATAATTAAATTGTCGATTGCAACTCTTGCCGTTGTCAACCCCTTCTCTTTCCAGCGTGGTGACTAAACATGGGGAATCGATAGGTTGTGAGCAGAGGTCATTGAGGGACAGAGGTAGCACTATCATGTGTATTCCTGTGGTGCCTGCTTGGGGAAAGCGCATGCACGACCAGCAGTGTGTCCTATTTTGAATTGTTGCCACTTCCCTGGCCACTTTCCAATATGTGTTTTCCCCCCTCTTTGGGGCCTTATCCTGGGGTTGCGGTGTGAGTATGTATTCGATGCATGGTATGTAGTTCCTTTCGCCACCGGCCGCGCCAGGGGTCCAGACGCTGCACCGGACCTGCATGGTCATGTCTTTCCCTAGGCGTGTGCGTGTTTGTAGCTTAAAATCAGGGGTTCCCCATTTGTATCCTGGTTGGGCCAAGGTCTTAATGCTAGCTTGCCCGTCTTCCCGGAACTCTCGTTGCTTTTGTAGTATCATGCCAACGCGTCCAGGCCCTGCCGACAGTGCTAGCCAATTTATGTTCACCCAATTTGTGTGCAGGGCTTTCTGTTCGAAACATGGTAGTGATACTCTTTGTCCCCATGTTACGGTGAGGTGTCGGGTTTCGTTTTCGCATCTATTGGAATCGGAGTTTCCCCTAGCTGCTGTCGCTATCAATAGTATTGTACCTATGATTAGGCCCATCCTTACTGTGGTTGCTGTGGTGTAGTGTCTGGTGCTTGTATGGCCAACTTACAGTGCGTGGCGTGGATCCACGAAGTCTTGCCCTCGCAAAAGACTGCCGTTGGTGTAGTCAGCAACACCTGGACTGGTCCCTTCCACCTTGGTTCCAAGGCGTTCTTGCAGGTGAAGTGCTCCACGAACACCTGGTCTTTTTCCTCTGGTGGAACACCTGGTCCACAAGTCTCCTGGGAGCGCCTGGTCTACAGGTCTCCAATTCATAGATTCAATTCATTCAATTCATAGTTTCATAGAACACCTTTTCTCCAATTTCCTAATCCACTTTTTTCAAGTGGATCCAATTTTATCCAATATTCAATTTTTAAATTCAATCCCATTTAATCCAGTCCAATTCAAATTAAATTCAATCCTTCTCTCAGCATCCCATTACCTGTTTCCAACATCAATAAAAATAAAATTATAAAATTAATAAAAAATCAATCATCTCAACTCTCAAATCGAATCAAAAAATAAAAATAAACGAAAATTACTTCAGCGAGAGTTTCAACTAGAATTAACACAAACAAACCACCATTAACCTCCATTAACACAAACAAACCACCATTAACCTCCATTAACACAAACAAACCACCATTAACCTCCATTAACCTCCCCCTATTATTTATTTATTTTCACGAATAAACAAATAATAGAAATAACCTGGTCTACTTCCAATTTCAATTCTGGTCAGTTCTGGTGTCTGGTCACACACAATGTTTTCCTCACCCACTGTGATTCGCTCAAAATAGATTCTCACTGTTATGTCTGAAATTCGTCTCATGAAAACCCATTCAAGAGTCCGGTGTGACAGACAGCCAAACACATAGACACGCCGAAGACCCCAGGGTACCCATCAAACTAGCTTGTCCCCAGATCAACAACACAGCGAAACATGTGATTTTACTAAAATAATCACTTACTCATAACTAGCTGGATAACTAGCATAACTAGCTCAACACCTGGAACTCATAACTAATACTCATACCACTAATTACTCATAATAACTCATAATTACTTCTGTAATTACTCATGCCAATACTTACTCAAAATAATGTAATATCCCAATCTTCACCCCTTATGCAAATCGAAGCACCCCGGACAACCCACAACCAATATCAACCACTGTAGCCGCCTTCCCCTCCAGGCAGCCACACACAGCCACATACATCTCCATCCACGTCACACAAGACAACAGCCAACGAGTGTGTCCACCACACAGAAACCTTTGGCAATGCAACAACCGAACTCCCAGACAACCAACAACAAAACCCAATCCATCTCCATGGCTCATCCAGTAGTTCCAACTTAATCCAGCTTCACATACCGATTTCCCCAAAAACTCGTGAAACTTCACCCCCATTCTGGAAAAACCCTGGACTAAACCCTGACACCCTAAATAACTTCAGACCCATCTCCAATCTACCCTTTCTGTCAAAAGTTTTGGAACGTGCTGTGGCCACTCAACTCAAACATCACCACTCTGCCAATAACCTGTATGAAACATCCCAATCCGGATTCTGCTCCAGCCACAGTACTGAAACTGCTCTCCTCAAAATCACCAGCGACCTTTTCTCTCCTCTGATGCCGGCAACCTCAACATTTTCATCCTCCTCACCTCAACGCCTCCTTTGACATCATCAATCACACCATCCTCCTCACCCTGTTTAGACCAGCTTGTGCCTATTAAACCCAAATCAGTTCACTCCCAAGCTTCACATGGACCACCTACTACTCTCAAATTATCCACTCTGGCTCCGGAATCCCAAAAGCACTCTTCTCTACAATAAACAAACTAAATAAACAAACTTTACAACGTGAACAAACTCCTCAGTGCCCTGGATACCGCCACCTGTCATTCAGAGTAGACAACAGCATCTCCTTTCTGGCTTTCAGCATCTCCTTTCTCCTTTCTGGCATCCAAATAAAATTCTGGCTTCAAATCAACTTCCTCGAACTTAACTATGATAAATCTAAATTAATCTTCGTTTGCCCACAACCACTCACCAAATCCACCCATAACTTTGCCCCCAACATCGATGGTCATTTGAACACAAATTGAACAAAATTAATCGAACAAAACACTTCCATTAACTCGACATTCTTTTCACAGCACCAAGTTCACTTGAACATCTTTTCCTGGATACTCCCTCTTATCCAACTTTCAATAAACTGGAAAATGCTTCGCCATGGAATAGTCCACCACTCATGTAAATAATCATAAGAGTTCTGCGAAACATCTCCATCTTTAAAACTTAGCCAACCAAATTTAAACCACATGTTTTCCCCCCAAAAAACAAGTCACATTCTTTGTATATTGCCAACATTGTTCATCGTTTAAGTATCATCCAGAACTAAATTTTTTATAAACCATCAACTTGTAGATGCATTTATTTATATCCCATTAACCCAAGAACTCTCAATTGCTTGGTTATATTTTAGTAATGTCATATATCCATATTTCTTTTCCAAATTGTTCCTGATATACACATTAATCCCATCTGTCTTTGTTTCCAGATGAACTCAAATCAGGAAATCAACACAAATCCTTATTACCTCCAATCAATTCAAAATTAAATCAACAATTCAAAACCAGATCGGATCAGCGATCAGAAATCACTTTTCCAATCAACACATTCCAAGCAACAATTCATTCAAAGACCAAGCTTAAAAACACAACTCTCATCTTACTGTGACAAATAAGCAACCAACCTACTTCACACTAAAACAAATAACTTTTCATCACCCCTTTCTTCTCCACCGCCTCTTACACTTAAACAGATCATAATTACTCACTCATACACTGTTGCCCATCACCCAGTTGCCCCAGACCCAAACACAGGTTTGAAATCCCAGTAGGTTGTTCTTCAATCCCAACCATCATGTGATCCCAACATCTCTCCATTTATTTCGTTCCTCATGGGGTTGGTGTTTTATGGCCTTTACCTCTTACCCAATCACACTGCACATTATTCCCCGTCCTTGATGGATAATTTTACATCCAGATGGGCACAGCATCCCATTTTTGGCGACCCAGCCCTAAAACAAGCCCTGGACTCCTTGCAGGCTGGACCAAAACCCCCGGACGAAGTTGCATCCCCAAACCCGTCCATATAAACTCCATTGTTGTCCTGTTCATCTCTCTGTGTTACATTTACATTTTGTGACTCACAGCTCCTGCCTCCATTTAACGTGACTCAAATCCATCTCAAATCCCCACAGCTCGATCGAACACGTCACTGTACTCGACCCGGTTAAATTAAATTCCAAGCGTACTGTACCTGACTGACGCTTCCACAACAACAAAAAACTCGATATTCTCTGTCCACTAATTATGTACATGATTTTGGTTTTACCCACAATATAATGTCCCGATATTCTCCAGATTTAAGTCCTATATATCCTGTCGTTAAAGCAACACCCTGTAGACTGACTCCGCCTGTCGTTCTTCCAAGGTTAGTGAATTACCTCTGACCTTTCTCCCTTACAAATCTCGAACAAAGGTCAACTAAACTTTAAAAAGTCAAACTTCGAATTGGGGTAACCAGCGTTTTATTTTTCCGCAAATAATACAAGTCCGGCGTCATTCCCTGCAAGAACCACATCCAGACAGACAAATGACCCTTATTGAGGCTCTACATCGCAAAATGCTAGCTCCTACGAATCCAACAACCGTCACAATCCGTTCAGGGACTTCCGTACGTGCTCTACAATGCAGCACCTCTCTACCTGGTGCACACCTTTCGCACATCCTTCCTCGTTCGCACAACGCTTCATCAACACACCTCCTCGCGCCCACACCTTGGCACAAGCCACACCACATACCGACAGTTGAAACCTCGACCGTCCTCCTTCCTCGGATCAGCGTTCTGTTGAAAACGTGACATTTCTGCCTACCTCAATCAGAGATCTCTCTGAATCTCATTTATTCGCACTGTATCTCACTTACTGTATGAACAAGACTTTTTGGCTCCGGAAATTAATTACTCTGTCTTGAAATCGTTTATTTTAGCCATCTTAAATAAATCCATCCATCTATCCATCTTATAAATCCATCTTAAATAAAAATCCATCTTATAAGTAACGTATTCGTCCTGTGACATTGCCTGGCATATATGTCGCAGCCGGCCACTATTCCGACATGGCTCGTCTGACATGAACGTCCGACATCCAGCAAAGTCGAAATGACCCACAATGCATTTGGGCACACATCCTCCTCTGAGAGTGGGCGAGTTATCGCCAGCACTCTGAGCAAATCTCATACAGCACACCCGTGACTCGCGGCTCGCTCGGCTCCTGTCTGAACACACAATATCCCTCTACCCAAACTTCCACGGAGCCGCACGGCGGAAACACAGGTTTGTACCACCTTTTAATAAAACGAACATTGCCAGGATTCTCGGATAGACGTTTAATTTCACAACACACATGACAAAAATCCGATTTAAATTCAGAGATCGCCGATCGACCTGGCACTACCATCTTAACGCGATGACGCCACGCCGCCCCCCCCCGTCTTGGCGCGCACCCTCGTGCCTCCGCACGAATCTCAACACTCCCTGCACGCCGCTCTATTCGCGTTCGCGGCGGGGTTTACCTCGCGTTGGGACATGCAGTCGGCTGTCATAACAAAGTGCTGTCATAACAAATCTACGACCTGACATGTAGTGAGCTGTCAGAACATTGAGCTGTCAGAACTCATCCCTAGCTCGTGAACATCGCAAAAAAACAGGATCTCCGACGCTCCACCTCTCTGACCCAAAATGCACTATATGACACCAATTCCAAAGGTGAGCTGCCTCAGCGATACATCCCACACATACAATACACAATATCTGCCATTGAATGAACTCTTCAATTCAAGTAAAACACACATATTGATTCGAATTCTGCAACCATCTCCAAGAAACCGCTTCATATCAACAGTAGATCGACAAGGGCACTCCGGGTGCTTTCCTGACCCGATTTATATCAATTCGCTTCCCAAACAACTCCCAAACAGATGAAAATCCGGACTCAGTTCAGGACCTCGCCTGTTCTCTCGGATAGACGTTAAAATGGACATTCCCGGCCTGAATTTCCCCCAAGTCGAGCAGATCGCTTACAAAGTTTCACACCGAAACCCTCTGCTTTGCACATGACACACAGACAAACACATTGGCCAGACACACACGTCAATTAATATCCCAATATACATTCATTCCTCATTCATATCCTCATTCATATTACGTCTCTCATTCAAGGAAAAAGGATTTTTGGGACTGGTTGGACGGGGGGTGGGTTGAGGTGAAAAAAAAAAAAAAAGGGAAGGCAGGGTGGGGTGTTGGGGTGTTGCCTAGAGCCCCGGGACTGAGCTCAGGTCTTGGGGGGGTGGGGGGTGTTGCCTAGAGCCCCGGGACTGAGCTCAGGTCTTGGGGGGGGTGGGGGGTCTTGGTCTGGTATCTGGTCCAGCGGCATCACTCGCTGTTTTACTTGTTTAACTACCTCCTTAATTGTTTTGTCCTGAACTTTGCTTCCTGAACTTGCTTCCTTTGGCTCTGAAGCTTCAAATTCCTACAATGCAGCTCCTGCTTCAATTTTCAATATTTCAAAACCTAACCTGTCCTTCTCACCCTGTGGCCACCTGGCCCATTTCCTGTGAGCTTATTTATTTTCTCTTGTCCACCAGATCCTGGCCTGCTTTATCTGGACCTCTTGTCTAGAACTTAGTCTAGAGCTTCCTGGCTTGACCTCGTAGTTGTCACTACCTTCTTGTCAAACCTACCTGGTACCTACGCATTTCACCCTTCCTGGCCATGTCCCTTTGGCCGTCTATGTTCCTATGGCTTTCTATCTAAGTTTAGCCACAGCCCTTCGTTCCCTGGCATGCAATGGCATACCCCATCTTGTCTCTGGGCTGTTCCTTCCTGGAAAAATCTTGGCCACCTGGTTTCAGCCTATATGGCTGTCCGACCTCATTTTCCCCTCTCCCTTGTTAAGTTATAACGTTACCCTTACCGAACGTTATCTTCACCGATATCTTCACCGATATCCTGCGCAAATCCTTTTACTGGCCATGTTCCTATGGCCCTCTTAAGTTCTACCTAAGTTAGCCACAGCCCTTCGTTCCCTGGCATGCAATGGCATACCCCATCTTGTCTCTGGGCTGTTCCTTCCTGGAAAAATCTTGGCCACCTGGTTTCAACCTATATGGCTGTCCGACCTCATTTTCCCCTCCTGGTGCTAACTGTAACTTTAAGCTTACTGTTAAGTCCTTCCTGGTTTATCCTTACTTATTTATCCTGGCTTTAACAAAGCTACGCCATTCTGAGGCCTAAATGAGCCTCTACTTACAATTTCTGTTCGAGTGCAGACAGCGCGGAAGACAAGGAGACTGAACCCGCTCGAAGGAGGAAGGTACGAATTTGGAATAATAGCCCTCTGATATAAAACAACTCCCACCTTTAATCAAATCAACGTGCCGGCGCCGGCCTCAGGTCAGCCTTCCTCCTGTCCATCGGGCTCCGTTTCCCGTCCTCCGCGTCTGTTGACACCCCACTCCTGGTACCATCTGTGAAGAATCAGCTCTTCGTTTGCAAAAGAAGTCCACAATAGCCTGGAATGGCGCAGCTTTATTAATAACCAACTTATACAGATCCGGAGGAGGCCAAGACATCTATAGCAAGAGCCAGTCTCATGCCACGTCAAGCCTTCCTGAAAACACATTGATTCCCAGTCCATTTATATAGGGACACGTTTTATCAGGAAATCTCCGAGGGAACAAACAACACTGGGAGAGGTTCCTCCCACCGTTATCATTCGGGGGAGTCAGCCTTTCCTTATCATTTTGGACCAATTGTTTCTCTGGGCTCCGAGAAAACAGAAATATAACTCACAAAGAGGAGAGTGTATGCTTAGCCAAACAAACCCATATATTTTATGGGTTTGTGTACATGAGTAATCCAAAGCATGTTTATACAGAGTCATGCGTTGCTGAGATTAAAACAAAATATATATGGTTAACGATCATGTCATTCTACTAGCATTACGCAAAAACAAGCGCATGTGGGCGTGGTTTTACGACCAGCCTCGAAAAAGCACACGTATACAATTTGTTCAGCATGACCTCAGCGAGCCTTTTCTCATCCAAAACTAAAACGAAGCAAAAACCCTTTATTAACTTTATGAAATAGCATTTTTAAACATCATATAAATCATAACACATTAGCACCCAACGTCTATAACTGAACTTTAGGCAATAACAAATCTACTACTTGACATATACAATATATATATATATATATATATATATATATGTATATATATATATATATATATATATATATATATATATATATATATATATATATATATATATATATATATATATATATATATATATACAGACTTGGCATTTAATATGGAATATTTTTTTTTTCTTGACTTGGGTTTAATTTCTGAACTCAGTATATCAATCTGGTGAGTTTCTTTTACCCTTCGGTGATGTCTTTGTTGAAAGAACCATGTCACTGATTGTCTTTCGCAGCAAGAAGTCAATAACAGGATTATATCACAGGTGGCGTTACAAAATGTAAGGACAGGTACATTTGACGATTGGCTTCACAATCGGGTATATAAGGGTTGTTGCGTTCTGTATTAGTGGAAAACAACTGCTGCACATCTACAAAAGTTATTGCCGCTTCCTCTGGAGATGGTCCGTCAACTTGACAATGCTGTTTGTCATGGAGTGGTGGCTTTACGAAATTCTGGCATGAAACATCATGCTATTGCTCGGCAGTATGGCATCACTCATGGTCAGGTGTCAAAGATCCTGAAACGAAATGCTCAGAGGGGTGTCCCTACTCCAATACCGAGGCCAGGACGTCCACGCAGAACCACAAGGAGAGATGATCGCCAGCTGCACCGGTTAGTCTGCAATGGCCGTACCAAGTCAGCTAATCGGCTTAGGGCTGAGTGGCAGCAACTGACAAATGTGCCTGTATCCAGAAGGCTAGTCAACCAATGACTGGTTCAAGCAGGCTATCGTGCCAGGCGTCCCCTGAGAAAGCCACGCCTGACCAGAC